>NC_045957.1:44634881-44930956 GCF_010909765.2 Amblyraja radiata | reverse complement strand
GCCCTGAAAACTAGAACGTTCTGTATGCCGATGACTTATGTATCGCAACGCAATCCTCAGACTTCAGCAGATTGAGACCGTACTAGAGGCTGCTCTGCAGAATATGACAACATACTACCAACAGAAATCCCTGCGCCCAACCCAATAAAAATGTTAAGCACAGCTTGCCACCTCCTAAACCGGGATGCGAAACGTCAACTGCAGGTGGGATGGAATGATGTCCTGTTGAAAGAGTGCAAAGTCCCAAAGTACCTAGGTGTGGTCCTCGATCGCACATTATCATATCGCCAACATGTTGAGAAGACCAAGCCAAAGGTCAACACCCGGAACAATGTCATCGAAAAAGTGGCAACAGCTCATTGGACTAATTGACCCAACAACAATCCGTACTGCTCCCTGGCGTTCTGTTTCTCTTTGGCAGAATATGCAAGCCCCATCTGGAGCCCCTCTAATCATGCACGCAAGGTGGACTCTGCATTGAACACTGCCTGCAGGAAACCCAGGATGCCTGAAGCCGACAAAGGTTAAACACCTGTACGAGCTGGCAGGCTCGACGAACCATCTCGAAGACGTGATCGGGCAGCTGCAATAGAAGGCTTTAATGTGGACACAGACCCCCGCCACCCCCTTGCACAATCACCACATGCCGAGAAATGCCTGAAGAGTCTGAACAGCTTCATGGAACCAGAGCCAACCGTACAGGCACCAAAACCAACAACAGATGGCACCAGGACACCACCTGCCTTATACTACCTAGAATGCCCTAACTGCCTCCGCACTGGAGTGGGACGTTGCGGACTGACCTGAAGAAGTGGGGCCTTTCAAACTCTGACTAGTGCAACTGTGGATAGGTACAGACAATGGCCCACTTACTGACTTGGTGTGAAGAGGCATGCAATGTGGCACTGGCTTTGGCAAAGCGATGGCAGAACCACGTATGACACACGAACGAACAAACTATGGTAAATGCATTTCAAGGAATTTTATAGAAATATTATCAAGATCATTTGACACTGAGTTACATGTGGATGACAGATGAAAAATGACGAGAAACGTTGTGGGTTTTACTGAAAGTTTTAAAGAGGTTGAAAATAGGTTGAAAAACAGAAAGTTTGGTGAGTGAATTCCAGAGCACTGCAGCCATCAGTGGTAGCCTGACCCACCCAGTTCCTCCAGGCACTTTGTGACTTTTCCCATCACAGATATACGGTTCTGCTTCTACACTATCCATAATTGCAATAAAGGTGCGAAATGAGCCTCACACAGTGGAATACTTTCACTGTCTTAGGCTGGTTCCTAATGTCCACAATTTGTTAAGAGCAAAGGAAGTTTTGGGATTCCATTTGGGATGTTCAGAAATATACCATTGTTAATAGTTGCCACATAGATTGAGATTTAAAAAGTGTCATTTGTATCTTGATTTGTATGTAAATACAAGATCTTAAAACTCTTTCAATTATTGCAGAGCAACTAGAATGGGGATCCAATAATCTAAAATAGGGTGATTACATAGAATATCGGTCTCGGTGAGCATTTCATAGGACTTTCCAACTCTAAATACAATGTCGGCTTTCTGTCCCCTTATATTGTTGTGGTGCTATTCACCTTGCTTGATAGGAATGAATAAGAGATGTCACCCATGGATAACCCTTAAGTATGTGACATGCTGTGAGGCACTTTAATTACACCTGCGTTGTGCATCGTCACAAAACACTCTGGAACCTTCCCATCTGTCTTCCTAATAAACAGCCTGTGCTTTTACATGATACCCACCGACAAGCCGAGGTAATTTTTCCTCACATTGTAAATGCCAGGGAATATTAGAGCACACAGAACGCTAATGAATCTGCACAAAAGCCCAAGTTTTATCTTAATCTTCTCATCTCATTAAAGAAGCATACAAAATTAATGAGTGTAGTGGCGCAGTGAAAAATATTTCCCCTTCGTTTGCCTGTTGCCCAGCTCTCTGTACTTTGGCAAGGGCTAAAACAAAAGAAAATCTCTGTAGCGAGAATGGCATAACACCTTTAAAGACCATTACCTGATTAACCTGAGATAAAAGCTAACATTCATTTATCCAACGCGAGGGCACCAATGATTTATGCACGCAATCTTTCAATCAATTCCCCCAAATAATTATTTTATGGCTGGGCATCATTTTACTATTTCATTTCAGCAAGGGATATGGCATGACCTAGATAGCTACATTGCAATTCAAATAGACATGTTTATTGAGGTTATAGCCCTTATTTACATTTTTGAATTTTTATTTGCGGCAGAAATAACAGAATATGTTGCCTTCTGAAATTCTGTATTTATTAACTGTTTTCCTAAAGAAATGAGGTCTCATGTTTGCCCAGATAAAATTGGTTGCAAGCACTAAGTGCTTGGGAGACTATCAGCTTGTTGTATTCATTTCCTGACACTCAATCCCAGTTAATTCAATAGAATCGACCATGTGGGCGGTGAGTACAGCCAACAACTAATACTTTCTTATGCTTTCAGTATTAGAAAGTAGAGACAAATCACTCCCCAATGTTACATTCGCCATAATCGGATAGTTACACCTTAAAATAACTTATTCAGCTTAATTCTGATTTTAAAACAGTAATTGTTAAAGCTTTGTATTAATGTCTATATTTTTTCAGTACAGCCAAATATAATTGTTTATTTTCAAAAATTGACTGCATTAATGAGGATCTATTCACCGTGCAAGAATAACCAATATTTGGCACCAATAAAAGCTATTTTACACCGACTATTCTCTGCACATCATATAGATTACAAGGTCAAGCAAGGTTGCCCACTATCCCAAGAGTGGTTTGTTACGAATAATGTCAAAGTCTGAAGAATTTCAGCACTGTCATATTTCTTTGATGTTCAAGGAGCTAATAAAATGAGTCAGAAAAGCAATCTTGATATTTACGTGAACTCTTCTGGGGTTTCAGAGTCATTATAGAAACTTGTATGGGCCTTTCAACTTTTTTCAGGGGGTTACAATTGAATGCGTGCACTCTGGAGCTCTATGTGGATGCACAAAAATAAAATTATCTCTAACATTCCGTCAAAGATCTTAGCTAATGTATATTTTTTATCAAAGACTGAGCACAGTAACATGTCTAGCGTTGAGGTGTTTCGATGAGGAAATTGTCAAGTTCAGCAATAAAATCAGTCACATCATGCAGTATTTTGACACAGCTACAAAATATTTATCATAGCCTTTAAGATTGCAAAGCTGCTTTGCAATAGCTTTATCAAACAAATATTGACACCAAGCCACATTAGAAATATCAGGGCAGACGCCCAAGAGATATCAATGAGATAATTTTTAAAGAGGTTGTTAAAGTGCATAAAGGATCAGAGGTAGATTTCTAAGGAGAGAATTCCAGTGCTTTTGGCCCTGGCAGCTGAAGCCACAGCATTTAATGGTGGAATGATTAAATTAAAACATGTACAAACGATTCAAATTAGAAGACCTCACATACCGTGGAGACCTGCAGAGATGGTGGAAACAACAAAGGTCATCTCATCATTATTTAAACAAGATTGATCATTTAAAAATCAAATTGAGGTAATTCAATGTTGAGAACATTTCCATCATTCACATGCGAATAGTTGTTTGCATGTTTATAAAAAAAGTAATGTGCAAGTAAATCTGCTTGGCAAAAATAATCTATTTGTGTATTAATTGATTTCTGTGCTTCCAAAGCTACCTTTACTTTTCACACAAAAAAAAATTTGTATTGAATGTGATCAATTTCATCAATATTTCATCAATATTTGTATGCATTTAGGGAAAATAACAGGTATTTTTCCGTTTTTTCTGAAAAGTTAGCAACTTTTAGAGCATCCATTAGACATTAGATAGATAAATTATTGATAAAGAAACTGTCCCACGCCTAAAAAGCTACATTAAAGTGCTGCCTCTGGGATTGGTGGAAAGAATATTCATAGAGCAGATGAGCACAACATGAAAACAGGCTCTTCAACCCACAATATCCGTGCCAAACATGATGCCAAGATCTGCCTGCACATAATCCATATCCCTCCATTCCCTGCATATCCATATGATTATCCAAAAGTCTCTAATATGCCATTATTGTATCTGCTTCAACATACTGTTTGCCTTTCTAGTTGTTTGCTAAACCTATATTTGGCCACCAGCCATGTTACGAGTGCACACAAGCCCCTTTGAATATCAACACCATCCATTCTTAAAGTTAACTAATCTCCTCCGGCTGCACATGATCCATATCCTTCTATATCCTGCATATCTATGTGCCTATCCAAAACCTCTTAAATGCTACTGTCGTATTCGCTCCCACCACCACCACCCCTGCCATGACTTCCAGGCATCTACCACTCTCTGTGTAAAACATTTGCACATCTCCTATACATTTTTCCCCTCTCACCATAAAGCTATGGTGTCTAATCTTTGACATTTCTACCCTGCTGGGACAAAGGTTCTCAATGGCTACCAATCTTTAGTTGTGGAATCATCACAAGGAATTGAGCATATTAACAAAGAACTTAAATGACAGAATTTACACAAATACCTTCCTTGTGACACACTGTTGTGATAATTCTGCAGAAATGACTTTAGGACTAGATTATGGGCAGTTGCAGGTAGGTAGCATGGGAAAAAGATGATTACCAGTTGCAAAGAAGGGAAGAATTCTACTGTGAAGATTTTGTTTGGGAGTAATGGTATGTTATTCATACAGATGATCACATTAAGGTTGGTAAAAAAAAGTGAGTTTAGTTTAGAGAGGAAACACCAGAGGTTGACAATATAATTGGTGTGCCAGGAGGAGCAAGATAATGTGTGCCAGGAGGAGATGGTACAATCTTGCACATGTGATGCCAAGATGAGCATTTGATGTCCAGCAGATAGTTTTCAGAAGATAGACACAAAGTGCTGGAATAACTCAGTGAAACAGGCAGAATCTCCGGAGAAAAAGGGTGGGTGATGTTTTGGCTCGGAAATCAGTTAAAAAATCTAGAAGTGAGCTACTGACACAAACAGATCCAATCAGATTGAATCATTTGTTTTAAAATAATATATTTCGACTGTAAGATGCCATTTCTTATGCAATTGTGACCATGTTTGTTGCTAACATTAGTTTTAAACTGTGCAATTCCAGCAAAAATAATTGACACTTTCAATTTACTGAAGAGGGTTTTTCTCTTGTATGCTGTCCATATACAAATGTAGGTTAATCTGAATCTTAATGTTTCCCGACAATTCATTTATTTTCATTACATTTCTATGAATACTTGACTGGATATTCATCCCTGATCGTTGCGCTAAATATGTAGCAAGATCCTATATTCTACCTCCATAATTGTGGAGACTTCAACGCCAGGGTCGGCCGGGACCAACACCTCTTCACACCCACACTGTTTGTTATCTTCATTACTGCCATACTTCACCTCATTGGTGAATAGCTGCCACAGGGGATCCCAATCCTTTACAGAACTGACGGTGGGCTCTTCAACCTCATAGGTTGAAGGCCAAGAGCAAAGTCAATAACACCGTCATCATGGAGCTTCAGTACGCAGATGACTGCGCCATTGCAGCACACTCTGCAGAAGACCTCCAGGGCATCCTGAATGCCTTTGCCAAGGCATTCAGAGCCATGGGCCTAGCCTTAAATATCAAGAAGACCCAGGTCATACATCACCTCCACCCAACCAGCCATGTACCCAGCCCACTATACAAGTGGACGACACCACTCTTGGAAAACATTGACCACTTCCGCTACCTTGGCAGCATTCTTTCCTCAAAAGCTGACATAGACTCTGAGGTGAACCAGCGCCTGAGTTGTGCCAGCGGAGCCTACGCCAGACTCAGGAAAAGAGTCTTTGAAGACCAAGACCTAAAGGCTCAAACAAAACTGCTGGTCTACAGAGCCGTTGTCCTCTCCACCCTGTTGTATGGAGCCGAGTCATGGACCACCTACAGCAGGCACCTGAGAGCTTTGGAACAATGCCATCAAAGATCCTTAGAAAGATTCTGAGGATCAGCTGGGAGGGCAAACGCACCAACATCAGTGTTTTGGAGGGAGCCAACATGACCAGCATCACCACCACAATAATGCAGCACCAACTCGATGGACTGGCCATGTCATCCGCATGTCCAACACACGTCTCCCTAAACAAATCCTGTACTCTCAATGAAGGAAGGTTGGCGAGCCCCAGGCAGGCCAAAGAAACGCTTCAAGGATAATATCAAGAACAGCCTGAAGAAATTCCACATCACATTGAGCAACTGGGAGCACATTGCGCTGACAGGCACTCCTGGAGGAAATCCTTGCAGGAAGGAGCTGTACGTCACAAAATGGAACTAAGCCGTGTCGCAGGGACAAAGCGACAGCACCGTAAGGAGAAAAGGGGGGCTCGACGACTACCAACCACCGCCAGTCTACACTGCCCACGTTGCACCAAGGTGTGTGGATCGCGGATCGGCCTCTACAGACATCTGCAGACCCACAAGTAGACAACCCTAAGGAGAGGAGAGGACAGTCATACTCGTTTTGTGTGACCGCCGATGATGATGACTATTGACGTCAGTGAAACTGTATTTCAAAGGTAAAATCCATTGCACTTATGTGACTGCATCGTACATTTAACACCATTGACTGCTGTTGAAATTCTTCTCAGTTATGTTTCAATTTGATTGTATTCATGATTAGTAACCCTTGGCAGAGCTAAATTAATTGTAATTCAATATTTTCCATCATTTTGATTATTGATCTGGTTTTATTTAATTTATTGCTGTTCACTCATCATTGATTACGATCCATTTTGATTTCTGCTGACTCATTTACAATTTGCCCATTCATGTAACTGAAAAGTTGCAGTCGAATACAGAGAATGAAAAATATTTTCAATTTTTCTCTCCCCAAAACCATCGGTAAACCAATAAGCTAAGAGATAGCTGATTAAATGTATATAGTGCACAATCATTTTTACATGCTCTTAAATGCATGCTCTTCACTGTATTACTTCAAATATTATGTGGTTTCTATGCATTTATTGATTAAAGTAACTTTCATTAATTTACATTTTAATATAGGTTGAATCTGATTACATTTCACGATGAGTTAATTAAATTTACTTTAACTAATTTAATTTGTCATGCTCTTTGTGAAGAGATGAAAGAGTAACAATCACCCTTATTGCTCATTATTCTGTTGAGATGATATTTATTTTCCTCAATATTAAGTCTGCTGGTAACTTGCCGTGTTGTTATTTTTGATCTTGTTTCAGTTGTGTGTTGTTGATTGAAGGGACTACTATTTTTTGGCCAGATGAACCATCCTTTATTTTATTGACCCTTTTATGAACAATTTGTTATGATCACCATTATGGAACAAGACACAGATAACTTCAAGGGTATTTAGTTTGTTCAAATTTGAAATGATTATAACTAATCAACCATGGAACCAGCTTGACTGGAATAATGGTGCATGGGAAAATGCTACAGGTTGGGCACTGGGACTAGCTCTGCAGTAGATGGGATCTGGACAAGGAGGCAAGCTTGTATCTCAGCAGGGCTGGAATATAGGGTGTCACAGACACACAGTTTAAAATGGATTTGACGGAAGAAGTTCATGAGTTCCAGGAGCAGAATTAGCCCATTCAGCCCATCAAGTCTACTCTGCCATTCAATCATAACTGATCAACCTATCCCTCTCAACCCCATTCTCCTGCCTTCACCCCGTAACCCCTGACACCCATATTAATCAAGAATGTCTATCACTGCCTTAAAAAATCCATTGATTTGGCCTCCACAGCCGGCTGTGGCAACGAATTGCACAGATTCACTACCAAGAAATGCAGGTGGAAGCAGTAAGAGAAGAATTGGTCATGGTGTGAATTATTTTTGTTCAACAAGATATTATGATATGAACCCGAAAGACTGGTGAAATCAAATTCAATAGTAAGTTTTAAAAGTAAATTATCTAAATACTTGAAAGAGAAATATTACAGGGCATTAGGAAGGCAGTATAAATACAGTGTAAACATTTTCAAAGGGAGAACAGTAATAATGGGTGTAGAGTTTTTCTCTGTGGTTAATGAACCACAAAATATTCTGTTTTAATGCAACACTATAACTAAGCCTTCATCAGATCATCGTCAGAGAGTTATAACGTTATAATTATAGAGCTGTATAGAAGATCTTTCCACTGAGTGAGGAGCCCAAGGCCTGAGGACACGGCTTCAGTATAAGTTGTAAAGAAGTGAATCTGACACACTTGTAACGTTACTTAACTCTTTAATAAACACACAGATTAAACATGATCCACACTAACTGCACGCAGTCTGTCACCGTGCTGGAGAGAGTGAGAGATAGGGAGAGAGAGGTGTTATTATACTTGATAGCTAAGGCGTGGTTAGTGGTACTGAGGTAGCTACATTATTGGTTGCATGCATAAGCCATCTACAATCCTTCCCCTTAGAAATCGAATTGAAATAGAGCCATGGCAGTGTGGATTACAATAAATATGCGAATCTAAACAAATTCGCCATAGCGAACAGGCGGCTTAACATGCGACCCTAACGCGTGCGTACAACACCTTCCCCCCCCCATCGGAAAGAAGAGAAGGCGCAGCAGAAGTAGGCAAGAAGGTTAAACCAGGAGGAGACGCATCCGGAGCAGGATTTAAAGCAGGAGGAGACGCAGGCCGGAGCAGGAGACACGGGAGGGTGAGGCGAACGTGCAGGAGGTGAGGGAAACCGGCCAAAACCTGGCGGCAGCGGTGGAGGAGAACGCAACAAGTGATGGGGCCTGGGCATGCAGGGAGCAGCAGGAAAGCCGGCAGGGGCAGGTCTGGGACCGCAGAGTGGAGCATAAGGACCCGCAGGTGGAGGCTTCGGCTCGTTCACAAAGCCAACAGGTGTTGACGGGCTTCGACGATAGACAGTTCCTTCATAGTCCACACCAGGTAAGACGAGGTGAATCAGCCACACCAACCACGGTCGCGAGATGGGAATAGCCGGTGCTAGTTTTGCATCTGAATGACTTGTCCGGGCAGTAGGGACGTCAGCAGTCGACAGGACCATGTCGTGCGGAACGCCGTTGAACCTCATGCTTCAGTTCAATCCGCTGCTGGACAACGGCAGGCTCGAATACCTCTGGGTAGCAGGGTCCTGTTGAGACGATCGGCATAGGTGGCCTGGTTGTCCTTGACATCAGACGGTTGGGCAGGGGAGCCCATGGTCGGGTCACGGGAGATATTACGGAGGTTAAGTAAGCCCAGGTAGAAGTCGGAGTTAGACAGGGGGACTGCTTCAAGCAGACCTTTAGCACTCCACACAGCTCGCTCACGGCAAGGCCGTTGCTTTGTGGATACTCCGGGCTGCTAGTGTAGTGGTGAAAGTTCCACTTGGCAGCGAAAGATTGAATTCGGTGCTGGTAAATTGTCGGCCATTGCAGTTTGTAAACGGACGGAGCACCGAATGGTGGCGAAATGCCTGCTCAGTCTGCTGATGACCATCTCGGAGGTGATGAAGGAAGTAGGTCCACCTCGAACCAGTTGGAGTATGAGTCAACCAGGACGAGAAACTGCTTGCCCCGCCATTCGAATATGTCGGCAGCCAGCGATGTCCAGGGCATGGCAGGCGCCGGCTGCTGCAAAAGGGGCTGTCGCTGCTGGTGCGGGGCGAGGTTGTTGCAGGTGGAGCAGGAGGAAACTCGGTCCCTGATATATTTGGCCATACCAGGCCAGTAGAATTGTTCCTGAGCATGAGATATAGTGGCATCGACCCCAGGATGACCGCTATGGGCTGCGTTGTAGTATAGATCATACAGAGAGGCTGGAACCACGACCTTGTGGCCCTTGACGATAACACCATCTGGAGCACCAACTCGTCGCGGACCAGAAAGAACGGTTGGGCACCCGATGGCAAAGTTGTCCGTTTGTCGGGCCAGCGCGCTTGATGACAGCTGCGAGCTGCTGCAACGCAGTGTGAGCGGCGGTGTGTTCGATCAGGCACTGAAGTTGCCTGGTTGGGACGATGTGACATTCAGTACCAAGAGGTTTTCTTGCTAGTAAGGGTGGCGGTCACAGGTGGCCCGTGGGGCACGTTATAGAGTATCGGCCACATGCATTTCAGTGCCCTTTTTGTAAACCAGTTGGAAATCAAAACGCTGAAGCTGCAGCATCATGCGCTGCAGTCTGGCAGGGGCAACATGTATGGGCTTGCTAAGAATTGTCACTAATGGCTGGTGGTCGGTCTCGACCGTGAATCTGCTGCCGAAAAGGAAATCTTTAACTTGGAACAAGCAAACACACCGCGAGGAGCTCCTTCTCGATTTGAGCATACCGTTGCTCCGTGTCGGTAATGGTTCGCGAGGCATACGAAACAGGTAACAGCGATCCGTCATCAAAGAGCTGCAGGCAAGCAGCACCGAGTCCAAAACGGGAGGCATCACAGGTAACAACAATGGGACGGCGCAGGTCGAAGAATTTAAGTGTCGGGGTGCTGGTCAGCTTGGATTTCAGAAATTCGAAAGCCTGTTGGTGTTGTGGGAACCAGGACCAGGCAGTGTCTTTTTAGTTAGTTGCCTCAGGGGCGAGCTCAGCTCACTGACAAACGCTCCTCCGATCTGACAACGTTTGCTACTCCTTTTGGCAGATTCACATTCCTGCGGATGCCATTCGGAATCAAATGTGCCAGCGAGGTGTTCCAGAGGTCCATGGAACAGCTGTTCGCTGGCATGCCTTGCGCCATCATCGTGGATGATATCCTAGTCTACGAGGAGAATGCCGCCGAACGTGACAAAAACCTACGCCGGGTCCAGGACCGGGCTCGACAGATCAATTTAAAAGTGAACATAAAAAAGATTAGGTATAAACTTACCGAGGTAATTGACCATGCCCAGGAAACGTTGCAGACCGGGACGTCGGTTGGGGCTGGCATCTCGGAAATTGCAGCAGTCTTTTGTGGGTCAGGCTTTAGTTCATCAGAAGTGAAGATGTGACCGATGTAAGGCACTTCAGAGACGCGAAATCTGCACTTTTTATGTTCACTTTTAATTGATCTGTCGAGCCCGTCCAGGACCCGGCGTAGGTTTTTGTCACGTTCGGCGGCATTCTCCCCGTAGACTAGGATATCATCCACGATGATGGCGCAAGGCATGCCAGCGAAACAGCTGTTCCATGGACCTCTGGAACACCTCGCTGGCACATTTGATTCCGAATGGCATCCGCAGGAATGTGAATCTGCCAAAAGGAGTAGCAAACGTTGTCAGATCGGAGGAGCGTTTGTCGAGTGGTATCTGCCAGAAGGAACTCTTGGCATCGAGGACGGAGAAAACCGTGGCCTGGCCGACTTGAGCCGCAACATCTTCCACGGTTCTCATGGGGTAGTGTGGTCATCTAATTGCGAGGTTCAGGTCCTTTGGGTTGATGCACACTCTTACCTCGTTCTTGTCCTTTTTTAGCATGGCAACCATGGTGGAGACCCACTCGGTGGCTCGCTAACTGCCTCCAGCACTCCCATCATGACCATGCTCTTCAGCATCAATTCAACCTTGTCCTTCATAGCGAGGGATACTCTGTGTGGTGCACGGACCACAGGCACCACGTTTAGGTCGGTGGCGATCTTGTAGACGAAAGGCAGTTTGCCCAGCTCATTATCAAACAGGTCCGGGTACTCAGATATCGGATCCATCATCACCCGCACCTCATGGACAGTGTGGTCGAACGAGACTAGTCCCAGGTCCTGGCATGCCTGGTTGCCCAACAAAGTCACACAGTCAGAGTCGAGAACATAGAACGTGAGAGCCCGCGATGACCTCTGCAGCACACAATTGAAAATGGCCTTGCCCACCGTTTCAGCACCTCGCCCCCGTAAGCATGTAAATTCAAATGGTCCGCACTTAGTTGCTCATTATGCCTAATCTTTCTGAACAGGCTCATCATGCTGCTGCTTTCTCGTAAAAAACTTAGCTCTCTCTAAAATGCGGTTAGAGGGCAGGTCATAAAGCTCAGCGAATTTTCGCAACAGACATACCGGGTCGTCGGCAGACTCTGCAGGTACTTGGACCTGATCATGTTCATCCCGGACCGCGGGACGGGACTGTAGGTGAAGGCTCGTGCTCTCCTCATGGCATCAGGACCAGCAAGATTTAGAAGAAGGGAAGCTTTAACGGCATCAGGATCGTTGCGATGAGCAATGCTCATGTAGTGGGTAAAATCCATCTCAAAAGTCGCCCAGCGCTCCGCTATGTCTGCATCAAAGACCAGGGGCGCGGGTTTGCGGCATGAGGATGCCATGGTGACACAAGGAGAGGAAAACTCCGACAAAGAAACAAACTCAAGAAATAAAGCCCGATAAACAGGAGGCGCGAGATTTTAACTTGCCGACACCATGTAAAGAAGTGAATCTGACACACTTGTAACTTTACTTAACTCTTTATAAACACACAGATTAAACTGATCCAGCACTAACTGCATGCGTCTGTCACTGTGCTGGGAAGAGCGAGAGATAGGGAGAGAGAGTGTTATTATACTTGATAACTAAGGCGTGGTTAGTGGTACTGAGGTAGCTACATTATTGGTTGCATGCATAACCATCTACATAAGTGATAGGCCATTTTGGACTGAGGTGAGGACAATTTTCTTCATTGAGAAGGTTGTGAACCTGTGAAGGCTCCGTTATTGGGTTCACACAAAACAGACAGTATCTTAATGAACGGCGGAGCAAGCTTGAAAGTCTACATAACCAATTTCTGTTTCTGATTCTAATCGTATTATGAAAATAAGAAAGCTGCATTGTATCCGTTAATACTTATTGCAAAAATCTCAGAATTCAATTGATAATAACTCGTTTTTATTCTGGACTTACAGGGTTTTAGACCGTTCACTGAGAATATTTATTACTTTCCCGTACCCTCTGTGAAAGTCTCTTATGCTTGGAGTTAGTAGGTTCAAGGCATCAATTTGGCTTAATTCAACCAATCACTTGAAGCACCTGCTGTTCCATGAATTACACCAATTAGTTTAGTTTACTTTAGTTTAGTTTAGTTTATAGATACATCGTGGAAACAGGCACTTTTGGCCCACCGAGTCCGCACCGACCAGTGATTTCTGTGCATTAACACTACCCTAACACATACTATGGACAATTTACATTTATACTGAGCCAATTAACCTATAAACCTGTACGTCTTTGGAGTGTGGGAAGTCTTGGAGTAAACCCACACGGTCACAGGGAGAATGTAGAAACTGTACAGACAGTGCCCATATTCGGGATTGAGCCGTGTCCCTGGCGCTGAAAGCGCTTAAATGCAGCTACTATACCACTGTGGCCACCGTGCCGCCCTTAGTTAATTATAATTGCTTTTTGTTCAGACAGTCTTAGTAATAAAATAATGTACAATAAAGTCTAATTTAAAGTCTTTACAAAGGAAGAATTTATCACAGGGCTTGTTATGTTCCATTTGCCCTTTTAAATTCTCCAATGTTTAAATCTTTACTCATCTTGGTTCAAGCACAGAGTGCTGCTGTACAACTACAAACTGCAATACTTATTCTATGTCTTTAAATAGAAAAATGCACTTCACTGTGATGTATTCAGGCTAAATTGGATGCCAAGCCAAATGAAGAGGTAAGGATTGTTGCAAATCTAAAATGCTCAAAAGAGTTAGTTTGAAGGATCTCAAATATAGAGGTGGAGGTTTGGGAGGTGTACAACATGAGGTCGTCGGGAAATCTTGGGAAATCACAAATATCAGAGCAACAGCGATCTTTAGTGGGGATGGGATAAAATTTAACGGCAATAATTGGGAGATCTTTGGTGATGAAGGAAATTAAATACATGACATAACATTAAAATTGAAGTGATAAAAGGACTGGTCATTTGTAAGCAGGGACAACCTTTGAAACAGATAGAATTGAAATAATTGTGGTTGTACAACGAGGCTACCAGATTGCATTCCACATACTGATGATATAAAGTAAATGTTATATTCCTGCAATAATGTCATGCACCATAATCCATTCCCAAAAGCTAGTCGACTTTAGTACTTTCTTTTCTGTTATCAGAAATTCTACTGCAAGTTGTTTTCCCTGACTGCATTTGACATCCCATTTTATTGCCTCCTGTTCAGTGCACAGGGATTATTTGTCTTTGTGAAAAGCACAATAGAACTGTGTCATTATATTTCCAACAATAATTATCAGTTCACAAAGATAAATAGAATGATATTTTATTGTTGGGTATACTTTTATAAAGACACAATGTTATCTCATTAACGTGCAGTGCATTATATTGAAAGCAAGCGAGGTAATATAATTCACACTTTATAGATAAAGACATTGGTTTGCAGAGTGATGGCTTGTTATTTCTGCAGTGGAATGCACTTTGAGATGCACAAATGTGACTTTTTATCTCTGTATAAATAAAATATGACATCTCCACTGAAGTGAACAATACATCTTTATCAGATTGTGTTAATTGATTGAATCATTCAGCTATCCAATTATTGTATAGCTTGATCTGCTATTGTATTGTTTCTATTAAATGGATGTTATTGCTTGTTAATGTGTCTGTGATATATTCCATTTGCAGGTAAATAAAGACTATTTCTATGGTGCATCATCTGCAGCAAAATGTTGTATTGACTTTAAGATAACACAGATTGAATTCTTCTCTGCCTTGACATTAATTTGGATTATCTTAATTGTCAGATGATCCATGTATACATTAATACCAAGGTATTCTGAAAAAAATTAGCAAAACATAAAGTGCTGGAAGACCTCAGATCTGCAGCATCTGTAGAGAGAACTGACAGATTATGTTTCATGTCGGGATCTATCTACATACTCTGGAGCTTTTACACGCTGTATCTCTTACAAAGTAATTGCCAATTTATGGAGAAAAAAAGGTTGACAAGTCCCTAGGTTTTATAGGAAATGGCTGCAGAAATAACGGACATAGAATATAGAATAATGCAGAATTGGAACAGGATCTTCAGCCACAATGTCCATGTAGACTTGACGCCAAGTAACAATAATCTCCTCTGACTGCAGATGATCCATATCACTCCCATTCCCTGCCTATCTATGTGCACATTTTAAAACTTTGTAACGTCAGTCTATCTGCTTCTGCCACCATGCCTGGCAATGTATTCCAGCCATCCACCACTCTCTGTGTAAGAACCTTACCTGCACATGTCCTTTAAACTTTTCCCCTCTGAAATTTAAGCTGGGCCCTGTATTCGTCGACATTTCCAACCTGGGAAAAAGATTCTAACTGTCTACCTTATCTATGCCTTTCATTATTTTATATATTTCTAACATGTCTCCTGTCATCAATTTCTGACACTCCAGAGTAAACAATCCAAGTGTGTCCGTTTGTGTAACCCCTCCTTACAGCTAATACCCTCTAATTCAAACAGCATTGTAGGAAACTTTAGCACCCTCCCCAAAACTGTCATATCCTTCCTGTAATGGGGCAACTAGAACTCCACACAATAGTCTAAATACGGTCTAACTAAAGTTTCGTTAAGCAGCAACATGAAGTCCTCACTATTAATATTCAATGTCCTGACCAACAAACGCAAGTATGCAATACACCTTGTTTACCACGCTATCTACTTGTGTTGCTACTGTCAGAGAGCTATGGACTGTATGCTTTATGCTTACATTTGACCTTCCAAAGTGCAACATCACACTCACTAATTTTTGTGTAATTTGCGTCTGAGTGAACTGATTTTTGAATTTTTTTCAAAATCGCTAATTCCAGGAGGGTTTCTTGGATATATCTGGTGTTAGCTATAATCTACCAAAATCCCCTAGGTTCTGCAGAGGTTCCAGAAGACTGCTCAACTGCAAATGTAACAACATTATTATTTAAGAAGTATTGGGATAGTATTGAGCACCCATGACCATGTATCATGGGGCACATTTGTTGGGCTCAAATTAGAAGGATCAAACATACTATTCCTTCTCCTAGTTTTGTGAATCTACATTTCATTTACATGTTGTAACCTGAGCTCAGTTTCATCTTTAAATATTATCCCAACGGTCTCCTATAAGTTGCCATTGGACTTTAAGCTTATTAAACCAAAGCTTTAATTTGCACTTTTCAAGCAGCCTGCTGGTTTCTGCCTGACTCAATACTGGAACATTCAGCAATTGGAAATAATTGAGAAAAGGTGGATTAAAGAATTGCAGCATTAAGGGCTGCACAAATCCAGTGCAGTACTATGGTACTGTGCCTGAGGGCAAACGTGCCACTCGATGTCCCGAGCATACTCAGTGGTCTCCATGCCTGTCAAATGCATCTCCGATCCACACCTAATCTCTAGACATTTGCATATTGATCATAGTTAGAACGTTTTTTGTTAATATTAGTGTGTAGCGCACTTAAACATCGTGCTAGATAAAAAATAATTTATTTCATTACCTACTCTTTGATGACAAGATCTATTCTGTGTTTGACTGCATCCAGTCTAGACAGCTGTCATGTGTTAGCTGGCATTAGTTCTGATTTCTTGTGATTGTATAAAAGGCGCTGCTGAAGTTCAGAAAAGCTGACTCTGTGGATACCTAACCATCACCGATTCAGAAAATGATTGCTGCCCAGCTAAACGTGTAGTTAAGCAAAAATAAATGTGTTTAACTGTAGAAAGAGAAAAACATATTCCCTTACGATATGCAGTAGGAAGTCATTTGGCCATTGGGTCTATGCTAATCTTCAGAGTAATATAATTCATTTCCCTGCAACTGAATTCTCTGTCACAAGTCCATCGGACTCTCTTCCAACTGATTCTCCCACCACCCACCCATCACTATGGGCTATTTATCGTAATCAAATAACCCACAAATGGCATATTTTGGGCATATGTAAGGAAGCTGAAGACTCATACAAAGTCAACAAGGGTAGCAGCAGATGTAGGGAACAAACACGGGTCACTGCTGCACTGTGAAGCAGCAGGGCTATCTGCTATGCGTCACTGTGCAAAACAAACCGACATTAAAAATTATTAAAATGTCAGTTTTTGAGGTGAACAATCTAAGAGAGGATGAGCAGGGAGATTTCACTTTTGTGCCCTCTTGTAGTCTGTCTTGGTGAAAAAATTAATGGAAATTCCTCATCTCCAACAGCATTCCAGGCATCCCTTCTGCATCCTCGATGGAATTAACATCTTTTCAGAACATCAAAAGTTATTTTTTAACAACTTTCTTGGCATTTTCAAAGGTTGTGTCTCTAACTCAGCACGCTTCATAATTCTTGCAGAGCTTGTAAAATTGTATAATTTGGTCAATTTTATAATTTTATAATTTTATAATTTGCTACCTTATTCTACCTCCCAAAATGTACCACTCAGCATTTCTCAAAGTAAAATTTCAACTCTCATTCTTATGTATATTTCCTCATCATTCTTAAGTATATTTCAACGTATCATTTCACTTGGAAATTTTGAAATTATATTATATATACATACATTCAAATAAATAATGTATTTCAAAAGAGAGCTGTGGACCCATCCCTTCCCCATTAAATATTTGAATCAATGTTTGCAAATCCCTTGTAATGTAGTAAAATTTACATTTTAAAAGAGACCTATAAAATTGTGGCTGGATCTTCAGCAATTTCAAACTTTATTCTTTTGAGTATCTTAGCATGCATCCTATCCAGATCAGGGTGAATTTAAGGATGAACAACTTTTAAGTACCTTACAAATTTTGTTTTATCCAGGCTATTACCTGCTCCAATGCACCATTGCCAGCATCCTCTTATCTACGGGGAACTGGTACAACGATCTCAATCATCTTCTCTACCTCCATAATATCTTCCAAAACAAGTTAGCAGTTTTACCACCACTTCAATTGAAAGCCCAACCTTCTATTCTTCGGATTGGATTGGATTGGATTCAATTTATTGTCATTGCACTTTTCAGTGCAACGAAATGGTTTAGCCTGCAGTCATAACATAGAATAAATAACAAACACTCAACACAGTTTAAAGTCCCAAAGTAATTGTCTCTTCCCTCCTTGCTCTCCCTCTGCGCTGAGGCAATCCAGGCCTCCGATGTTGTGACCCCGCCGGGTGATGGTAATTAAGTCCCGCGGCTGAATCCGTGCTCCGCAAACGGGCCGGTTCAAGCTCCGCGGCCCGGGGTCGGTCGAAGCTGCCGAAGCTGCCGCCCTCCAGTCCAGCGGACGCAGCTGTAGTTGTGGGAGCTCCGGAAAAACAGGTCACTACATGTGACCTGCGAGCTCCCGATGATGTCGTCCACTGGCCCGCGGCCGAGCCTCTGAGGCTCCAAAGTCGGGTCGGAAGTTGGGTCGCCCCGCAACCACAGCCCCGAAGTCGGCCTGCCTCGCATTTGGTAAGTCCTGGCTCTGCCTCCGCAGCCTCGAGGTCAGTCGCAGTTGGAGGCCGCCAGCTCCGCGATAGGCCTCAGCGCAGACGGACACGGAGACGGGGGATACGGCAGGAAAGGTCGCATCCCCCCCCCGAAGGAAGAGTCCAAAAACATACCACACCCACCCCCCACACATACACAATTAAATAAACTGAAATAAACTGCAACAACGGGACAAAAGGAAAAAAAAAAAGACAAACGGACTGCAGGCGAGCCGCAGCTGCAAGGCAGCGCCGCCATTTCCAGTTCAGCAACCAAATCCCCAATGATCCAACGACATATATTCATGTACTATCAGAAATCCTCCTAAATAGCATTATAATTGCTGCTTCCACCACCTCCACCTCCATCTGCAGAGCAATCCAGGAAACTGTATGAAACATTTGCCTGGCACATCACCTTTAAAATGTTCTCATCTCACCTTAACCAGTTCACGGATTCACCAGTTCACTGCTATGGCCTTGACATTTCCACCCATCGTGACCGTGTGGGCTTTCTCCGAGATCTTCTGGTTCCTCCCACACTCCAAAGACGTACGGATTTGTACGTTTATTGGGTCGGGTTTGTGTATTTGGTATAAGTGAAAATTGTCCCTAGCATGTGTAGGATAGTGTTGATGTGCGGGGTTCGCTGGTCGGCGTGTACTCGTGTGGGCCGAAGGGCCTGTTTCCGCACTGTATCTCTAAACTAACCTAAACTAATCTATAAAGCTGTAACATGACTTTCTGACTCTTATAATCAACGCTCTGACCGCTCAGACATGCATACTATTTGCCTTGTTTACCACTCTGTCTACTTGTATTGCTACTTTCAGGGACCTATAGACTTGAATTCAAAGACCCCTCTATATATCAAAGCTGTTAAGTGTCTTGTCACTAACTATTTTCTCCCCTCTTACATTTGACCTCCCAAAGTACAACACCAAGTTAAACACCATCTGCTATTTCTCTGCCCATTTCTGTAACTGATCTATTTCTTGCTGTATCCTTCAACATCCTTCTTCACCAATGCTTCTGTTGTTTGCAAACTTACTAGCCATCTACATTTTAATCCAAATTATTTATAAATATATCACAAACAACAGGGGTCCCTGCACTGATCACTGCAGAAGATCACAGAACTCCCAGCCAACTTCCTTCCACTAGGCTCTGTCTGCTATGGGTAAGACAGTTCTGAATCCAAACCATCAAGTCACTGTGGAACCCATGCATCTTAATCTTCTGGATCAGTCCACCATGAGGGAACTTGTCAAATGTCTTACTAAAGTCCATGTGGACCAGGGGTTCCCAACCTTTTTCGTCCCGTTTACCCCTGGCAACCTTAATAGCACATAACAAGGTTATTTCACTTATTTATGATCAACTAATGATGAACAGATACCGGTATACCAGAACCAAACACAGTCAATTAGAAAAAATATGTACAAAAACAGAATCAACAAATTTACCCCCTGGGTAGGTGAAATTTACCCCCTGGGAACCTTTGATGTAGACAATATACATGGCCCTACCATCACAAATTACCTACACCCCCTTCACAACAGTGCCAGTCATGTTCCTTAGATATGAAATGCTACAGATAATGCCGCTAACCGTCCCTAATTAGCCCATTCTCTTCCAAAAGTGAGTTAATCCTATGCCAATGAATCCTCTCCAATAGCTTCCTTCCCACTGTTGTGAGACTAACAGGCTCATAATCTCCTGGATTATCTCTACATCCCTTCAACTTTGGCTACCCACTTCACGACACTTGCCTGTGGCTAGAGAAAATACCTGCAATCTCTCTTAATAACCTAGGTTCAATCTCAGTAGGCCCTGAGCATTTATCCAACTTAATGCTCTTCAAGAGCCGTAACACCACCTTCTTTGTGATCTCAAACTCCCCTGGTCCACACTGATCTCACTGTCCTTTGCGTCCTTCACCTTGGTGAATACGGATGCAAAGTACTCGTTTAGTACCTTGCCTGCATCCTCTGACTCTTACGCATAAATGCCTTCCTTTATCCTCGAATGATGCTACCCTCTCCGTAGTTATCCTCTTGTTTTTTAATGAATATAAAATGACTTGAGATTCCCTTTAATACAACCTGCCAATGACATTCCATTGCCCCTTCTGGCCCTCCTAATACCTTGGTTGAGGTTTTTTTTTTTAATTTCACAAAGACCCTGTATTATTTCATCTTCCTGCAACTTATATATGCTTCCTTTTTCTTTTTGATCATACTTACAACCTCTTTCAGCATCCTAGGTTCCCTTAACTTGCTATCCTTGTTCCTCCTCCTTATTGCAACATGCCAGTGCTATAAGATTGTGATTCCCAGCAATGTTATGATTCCCGGCAATGCTCAGTGATTAGTCACCTCGCCCCCGTCCCCCACCCCCAGTCATCCCCCACAGACTCTCTTTCCACTATGAATTCTCCTAATCGCTCAAAGGAGTGCCAGATCTGATACTTAGCTGTTTTCGTTCATTGAAAGATCTTTTGGAAAACAAAGTTTACAAGACCCATTTTGAAGAATATGCAGTTTTTGGTTTTGCATCCCCTAGAAGTTTGCAACTGTGAGCTCTTGAATGAAAACATTTGTGTACTATCAAATTAATGCATCATTCCAGGTACCAAAAAACGTTTTGATGAGGAAGTGATATAATTCACAGTAATGCTAGAGACTGGGGTCCAATCCAGACTATGGGTGCTGTCTGTAGGGAGTGTGCACGTTCTCCCTGTGACTGCACGGGTTTCCTCTGGGAGCTCCAGCTTCCTCCCACATAACCAAGACGTGTGGGTTTGTAGGTTAATTGGCTTTTGTAAATTGTCCCTAGTGTGTAGGATAGAACTAGTATACAGTGTGATTGTTGGTCGCCACGGATTTGGTGTGCCGAAGGACCTGTTTCCACACTGTCTCTCTAAACTAAACTAAATTATAATACAAAATTCATAAATAGAAAATGAAATAAACGTTTTTTTTTATAAACTACCTACCATAATATAAAATAGTTTGTACAAAATGAAGAAAGGATTAAAAGGCGCAGTTCGGACTGTTCTACTTACCACCCAAAACTTCTACATTTACATCCAACTTTACTATCTTTTAGCTTCAGTTTAGTTTATTGTCACGTGTACCGAGGTACAGTGAAAAGCTTTTGTTTCACAATATTATATCGCAGAAAACCCCTAACCACTAATATTATTTGGTTAAGAGGCTAACAAAGACTTGAACTGCCATTTTATCAGAAAACCTTCTAAAATATTACAGAAAGAAAGTGATACGAGTATTAAGAAGTTAAGGCAATTGTTACTTTCACTCCAATCACTCTGCTGCGGGAACAGATTCTTCCTGAATTTATCAGTAAATCACTCTTCATTCATTTTTTCAACACAAGAAAGCTATCAGTAATCAGATGATAGAGAGTTAATACAATTGGCACAAAACCAGTAATGAGAATTTATTTTCCTTTGCGAGTTATGATGACAAATAATGCACTGCCTGAAAGATAGTGAGAGCAGATTATTTAATAACTTTGTATCTGCAATGTAATACACAGAAAAAAGGGTAAAACAATGTTTTGAAATTTTCTGTAGAAAAAAAACAGAAGAGTGCAACTGATTATAAATAATTATTTTGAAGATCCAATATATTGAAAGGACTGATGGTCTTCTATGGTAAAATGTGTTAAGATGGTTTTGCCTCACCTCCCTGCATGTAGCATTTTTTTCTTCTCTTTTCCTTATGAATTTCACTTTTTTTAATTTCTCAAAATGGTGGGAATTTTTTTTGTGCAATTGTGATTTTTGATCAGAACCCCATCCGTTTACCAGCTCTTTGATTGCTATGTGGTTTGTTTATATAGTTCTGAAGTGTGCACTTAAGCAAATAATATAAGCTTTGAAATTAATTTCCAGGTGACATATGATAATTTTTAAAATTGCCATCATATATCAACACAGTCATATTGTAAATTCATGTGGCAGAGCAATGACAACCGCTTATTAAGAGCCGAGTGTGACATTTTAATCCCTTTTATTGCTTTTTCATATTGTGTAACTGATAATTACATATTGGCATCTAAATAAATATAGCTAATTACCACAACTGTGAATTATATCCTGGTGTAATTGAATAATAATAATACATTGCATTTTAAAAAATCCCATGACAGACAGATAAGAATGTTTCTAATATTATGATGAAAACTAATAAACATAAAGTTAATTTTTGTAGCTTAATCAAGTTGCTTGAAGATATGTATTGTCAGTCATTATTTCTGCAGTTCCTTCACTTTTAAACAGAAGTCGAGTCGTGATCTTCCCATGTCGTGCAACCTTTACACACAATATGTAAAACTTCCATCATAGAGTGTATTTAAGTACAGCACAGGAATTTCAACATTCATTGGGGTACTTGGTGTCCTCAAAGTTCAATTCCGTGAATTCAATAGAGGTCCCCATGCAAATAATGAATGATGGCATGTGTGCTTCCTTTAAAAAACATAGAAAATTCACCTGACATTACTTGTACCAAATTATATCAGGCATGTAAGGAATGTGAATGCTGCCAGCCTTGAATACAGGCTTTGCTTGTTCTGGCACTGGTTGTTAATTTAATTTAATTCAACTTTAATGTCATTGCACAGATACAAGTATGGGTACAACGAAATGCAGTTTAGCGTCAGTCCGTAGTAATAGTGCAATATAGAAATAAAAATACAGAATAAGCAAACAATGTGGACGGAGAGACTGGAGAAATCTATCGGCGGGACTCCGAGTTCAGCAATGTGATAGTGTTGTTGTAGAAGCTGTTCCTCATCCTACTAGTACGAGACCTGAGGCTCCTGTACCGCCTCCCTGATGGGAGGAGGGCAAACAGTCCATGGTTGGGGTGGGAGGGGTCTTTGATGATCTTCCCGGCCCATCTCAGACACCGTTTTCGGTGGAGGGCATCCATGGCAGGAAGCGGGGCACCGATGATGTACTGAGCGGTTTTCACCACCCGTTGTAGTGCCTTCCTGTCCGCTACGGTGCAACTGCTGTACCATACCGTGAAGCAGGTGGTCAGGATGCTTTCAATGGTACAGCGGTAAAAGTTGGTCAGGATCTGGGGGGACAGGTGAGCTTTCTTGAGCCTCCTCAGGAAGTAAAGGCACTGCTGCGCCTTTTTGATCAGCTTGGAGGTGTTGAGGGACCAGGACAGATCCTCCGAGATGTGTACCCCGAGGACTTTGTAGTTGGAGACGCGCTCCACCTCAGTCCCGTTTATATGGATGGGGGTATGTCTGCCCCCTCTGTTCTTCCTGAAGTCAACAATAATTTCCTTCATCTTCTTGGAGTTGAGGACGATGTTATTGTTGGCACACCAGGTTGTCAGGTGCTGGACCTCATCCCTGTAGGCTGACTCGTCGTTGTCACAGATCAGTCCTACCACCGTGGTGTCGTCGGCAAATTTAATGATGGCGTTGGAGCCATTCTTAGGGATGCAGTCATGGGTGAAGAGGGAGTAGAGGAGAGGGCTGAGCACACAGCCCTGTGGCACGCCGGTGTTCAGTGTTATAGTGGAGGAGGTGAGGTTGTTGACCCTAACAGACTGTGGTCTGTTGGTGAGGAAATCCAGTGTCCAATTGCAGAGGGAGGTGGAGATGCCAAGTCCGCTGAGTTTGGTGATCAAGCTAGCGGGGATGACAGTGTTAAAGGCAGAGCTGAAATCAATGAACAGCAACCTGATGTAGGTGTTATTGCTGTCCAGGTGGGTCAGGGCAGAGTGTAGGGCCGCCGATATGGCGTCCTCTGTAGACCTGTTGGTCCGGTAGGCAAACTGATGGGGGTCCAGTGTGGGGGGGAGGCTGGCTTTGAGGTGAGCCAAGATCAGCTGCTCAAAGCACTTTGCAATGACAGGGGTGAGTGCCACTGGGCGGAAGTCGTTGAAACTCCCTATAGCTGATTGTTTGGGCACTGGCACAATGGTTTATGTCATCAGGGTGTTGATCTTTTTTCCAAATAGATCGTTAATTTTCATCCTCTCGATCTTTATTCATAAATTTGTGCTCCCATCCCGATCATCTCCTCAGCAACCAGAATTAATGGATTATTTCGTTAGTTTTTTAATTTAATTAATGATTTATTTCATTAGGCCCAATCTACCAATCCAACCTGGTTACTATCATCTCTAGCCATCAGGCTGCAGAAGGGTCCCAACCTGTAGGGTCAAAGTCATTTCAACCTGACATTCCCTCCACAGGTGCGGCCTGGCTCGTTGAGTTCATCCAGCATTTTGGTGTTTAAATCCAACCTTGTCAACCATCTCCTTTAATCCTAATATCTTCAATATCCTCAAATCACCACCGCCTTTCTGAGCCTTTCCTCATACCCCAAGATCAATATCCTTTCTTCCCTTGTTCCTTCTCATCAGCATTCCTTCCCTTCCTACCACACACTGCAAATTTTCGCCTACAGTTATTTCCCCTTCCCCATCGCACACCTAATCTACATTCTAATCCATGAGCCAGCATACATCTCCACTCTTCACAATGGAAGAATATTGGAGCATTTGCGTCATGAAATCTTCAAAGTAGAATTTCACACTGAAGAAATTCTGGGCTGGCATTGAAAATTTACATTCAGTTCCTCTATATGTAATCTGCTCACTTTATTCTGTGATACAGAAAGAAAGCATTTATGCATTGTCATGTTATGCTAACTTAACTCTTGCTTGCTTCTCAATATTTTTGAAGTTATTGTTTTCTTCCAATCATACCAGTTGAAATAAATCCACGATCCATCAAGTTACGTTAATTGAACATTTTCCATCAAGATTCATTTTCCTTCAATGCAGTGAATGCTGTACTGACTAACATCAGTCACCACTCTCACCAAAAGTAACACTCTAATATTACCTACAAGACTTCAGGTGATAGTGCACAATCACGAGTTATAATGATGCTGTTCCATATATCACAGAAACAAACCAAATATCAAACTTCAGGAGTATAAATAATTGTATCTGTTCTTTCACCAACTATTCTCCGCAATGTACCTTGTCCAAGACATCTATTTGTCTCAAAACAGAACATGAGCTCCAGCCATGCAGGTTTCAGTTCAATGGTTGGTTCATTAGTCACTTTTAAAGACATCTCCAAATTATTTTGTAGCGAAACAAGGATTAACTCTTGATTTTCTTTATTCTCAATCTATTTTTGCTTCAGGCTAGCTAGATGAGCAGCTGCCAACTATTGATTAGCTTTGCCCTATCGATTTCTTACTCTCCCTTTCCTCAAAACTGTTCCAGTCTGTCATTGATTTCACTAAAGCTCAAAAGACATTTTGCACACCACACATTCTGTCTAACGTAAAGGAAAGAATCATTATTCAAACTTGTCTAGCTTTATTGGAGGACGGTTTGAGAGGCTATGTCCCATAGACACTAGTGTGAAGGGCAAAAACTGAAGACAATTTGAGAATGTTACCGTATCAGTTGAGATATAGATTTTATCTCTATCTCTCACTCTCACACTAAAATGCAGCTACACTGCGTACAAAGCAATGCATACAATGCTATACAATGCATAATTTAAATATTGTCCAGAAGGTTCCAGTGAATTCAATTTGTAATTTTTTGGTTACACTCTCACTCTTTTCTAATTGGAGACTCAATTCCAAACTTCAAGGATTTATTGAGAGTCCATTAATACCCCCAAATCCAGATATAATTCTGGTAAACTTCCTCTGCACCCTCTCCAAAGCCTCCACACCCTTCCTGTAATGGGGTGACTAGAACTGCATGCAATTCTCCGAATACACACTATCCAAAGCCCTGTATATAGCTGCATCGTGACTTACTGATTCTTATACTCAATGCTCTGACCGATGAAGGCATGCACGCCACATGCCTTATTTACCGATCTATCTACTTGTGTTGCTACTTTCAGGGACTTGGACACCTAGATCTCTCTGTACATCAATGCTGTTAAAGGACTCGCCATTTAATTGCATCATTTAGTTACCATCAATTATGACAGAATGAAAGCTACATTTCCTGAAGTAGTAGGACATTTCAAAAGTCCCAAAGGAGAAAACCTTCTGTTAGATGGATCAATTGATACAAGCAGAAAAATATACCTAATTAGAGCAAGGGAAATTGGAGGTTCTTTGTATGAGCACAAGCAGCATTTATAACAAGCTGGATTAATCAATGGTACAACTATAAATGTATGGGTATGGTATTAAAACCTTTACAAAAATATGAATGCAAAGTAACTAAGGTTGGAAGAAAATACTCCATGATACTTTCAGAAGAAATAGACAAAATGGAGGTGTTTGGGTTAACCCTGACATTAAAGAATGGGACACAAAATGCTGGAGTAACTCTTCAGACTGAAGAAGGGTCTCAACCCGAAACGTCACACATTCCTTCTCTCCAGAGGTGCTACCTGTTCCGCTGAGTTACTTCAGCATTTTGTGTCTATCTTCGGCTTAAACCAGCCTCTGCAGTTCCTTCCTACACATTAAAGAATGGGAAATGTGTAGGAAGGAACTGCAGATGGTGGTTTAAACCGAAGGTAGACACAAAAATCTGGAGTAACTCAGCAGTTCAGACAACATCTCTGGAGAAAAGGAAGTGATGTTTTGGGTCGAGACCCTTCTTCAGACTCATCCATGCCTTCATCTCCTCCCGACTGGACTATTGCAACTCACTTCTCCTTGGCATCAGCTCCACCTACATCAACCGACTCCAACTGGTCCAGAACGCAGCCGCCCGACTCATCACCCACACCAAATCCTGGCATCACATCACTCCAGTCCACAAACAACTTCACTGGCTTCCCATCTCCCACCGGATCACCTACAAAATCCTGATCCTCACCTACAAAGCCCTCCACCATCTGGCCCCCCCATATCTCACTGACCTCCACTCCCCCTACCAACCCTCACGGTCCCTCAGATCCACATCAGCCGGTCTCCTCTCCATCCGCAAGTCCAACCTCCACAGTTTTGGGGACAGAGCCTTCTCCAGGGCAGCTCCCAGGCTCTGGAACTCCCTCCCCCAACTGATCCGCAATTCCGTGTCCCTCACCATCTTCCAGTCCCGCCTCAAGACCCATCTCTTCACCTCTGCCTATCCTTAGCCCCACGTCCCCCTCCCTTTTCATCTGTGCATTAATTGCCTCATATTGTGTTTTGAATTGTATTCTGTCTTTACTTTGTGTACTAGTCATGTCTCTACTATTTATTTCATTCCCCTTACATGTTTTTCCTCTACCTGCTAAATTTTTGTAAGGTGTCCTTGAGACTCTTGAAAGGCGCCCATAAATAAAATGTATTATTATTATTATTATTCTTCAGAATGGGATAAAGATAATGGAGAAAAATTATCTTAATTTGAAAAATCAAGAAGTAAAATCGTCTTGGGTAAACCTGTTGGGAGTGGCATAGTGGTCCCAAAAATAGTATAAGTAACACAGGACATAGTATCAATGATGTAATTGGTTATGATTGTAACAAAGGAAAACAATAATTATAGGGAACTTCAAACGACATGCAGGCTGGATAAACAAACTTGATATATTGATGTCAAGTGAATGCACTAGAGATCTTTTCAGAATTGCGCGTCAGGAAGCCACAAATTTACAAGCTTTTTTAGATCTGATATTGTGTATTTGATAATGCTTAATTGAGTACCTGGCAATTAAGGAGCCTTTAGGTTATATTGATCATGATATGATAGAATATTTTATACAAATTGAGAGAGATTGAGAGCATATGGTACAAGTGTTGTACATAATACCTAAGGGAAAGAGACTAACTTGAAAAAAGAAAAAGAAAGATGTAACAATAGGATTGTTTATTTAAGTACTGTTGTACGGGGGACTGGTTTAGAGGTGACACTGGGGCGCGGCCCAGTTCTGATGGTGACTGCACATAGACAATAAAGTTCAAGTAAGCAAGACTGCTTTAATCGTCCATTATGTATAGTCCAGATAGAGACAGAACATAATGAAACATGGTATTTTATACAAATTGAGAGAGATTGAGAGCATATGGTACAAGTATTGAGATTAATCTAAAAGTAACTAAAGATGGAAGAAAATACTTTTAGAAGAAATAGAAAAAATTGAGGTGTTGGTGGTTAAAGAATGCAACACAAAATGCTGGATTAACTCCAGCGGGACAGGAAGCATCTCTGGAGAGAAGGAATGGGTGACGTTTCGGGTCGAGACCCTTCTTCAGACTGATTAAAGGTAAATTGGCTTTGGTCAACTAGAAAATACATTAAAAGCTATTATTGTAATCAAGTCATGTATACATTTAAAATTAAACTACAACACTGAGATTGATTTCCTGGAACTTCTAGGGAAGGGATTTATAGATCAGTGCGTTGAGGAACTTATGAAGGAACATGGATAGGGCAGGTTTGGAGGGATATGGACCAAATGCTGGGACATGCTGGCCGGTGTGGGCAAGTTGGGCCGAAGGGCCTCTTTCCACACTGTTTGACTATGACTCTATAACAGGCTATTTTTGATCTGGTAGCATCCAGTGAGAAAGGGGTAATTAATAATCTTGTTGTAATAGCGCCTTTAGGGAAAAGTGGTGATAATTTAATTGAATCTTAAAAGTAAGTTTAAAATACTATAGTTCAAATTGAAACCAGGATTTTCAATCTAAATAAATTAATCAGTGGTGGCTTGAGATGCAAGCTGTCTGGAATAGACTGGGAAACTATATAAAAGGGTAAGACAGTGCACAGGAGATCACGAGCATTCAAATAAATAATACTTGATTTGTCAAAGAAAGATATGCCTTTAAGGCACAAAGAGACAACAGGAAATAACGAGATAAGAAAAATGTTGAATTACAGGAAAAAATAAAAGTGTTATTAAATCTAAGAAAAAAGTTTGCAGTTCCAACACCTTTAAAACTACAACTATCAAAATGCAAGGCTTGTATACTCTGTAGTTTAGAAGGATGAGAGATATATTGAAACATATAAGATTATTAAGGGTTCTTGGTTCTTGGTTCTTGGTTACTTGGTCCTCCAAAATATTCCAACTGGAATTTAAACTGGAGGTGGTGAAGGGAGGGATTAAGCCAGAAAGGGTTATTGGGAAGAAAGTGCTACTTTAAATTTAGTTGCATCTGGTTGGGTAACTATAGTTTGGTGGAGATTATTCCATGCTTTAATTGTGCGTGGGAAGAACGAATTGCTGTACACATCTGTCTTTGTAGCTGGGATCACAAATTGGATCGAATGCCCTCGTCTGCTCCTAATTGGTTTGGGGTTGTTGTAGGTCTTGTGATCTATGTCTAGCTGACCATTTAACATTTTGTAAAAACAGGTCAAACGGTGAGCTTCACGTCTGTCTTGGAGAGGGTTCCACCCCAGAGAATTCAGAAGTTTGGTGACACTCGCTTCTCTCTCATAGGTGTTAGTAACAAATCGAGTGGCCTGTCTTTGGACACGTTCGATGGATGAAATGTTTTTATCTGTGTATGGGTCCCAACCTGCAACTGCGTAGTCCAAATGAGGTCTAACGAGGGTGAAATACAGCTTCTCCTTGACAGAAGCTGAACAATGATGAAAGTTGCACCTCAGGAAGTTTAGGACACCTGTTGCTTTCACCGTTGCATGATGAGTCTGACCATTCCAACGCAGATCATTCTGCAATTTGATGCCAAGATACTTGGTTTGTTTGGATTCTTCAAGGGTGACACCAAGTATGTTGTAGGATGTGACGCCTGGATTCCTCTTTCTGGTGACATGCATGGTTTCACATTTGGAAGGGTTGAACTGCATGCCCTATTGTTGTGACCACTCAACCATGGTATCGAGATCCTTTTGGAGAGCATCTCCATCATATGTTGACTTAATTGGACGGTACAGCAAACAATCATCAGCGAATAGTCTGGTCATACTTGCGACTTTTTCATGGATGTAATTTATGTAAAGCAAAAATAGGTGTGAGCCAAATACTGTGCCCTAGGGTGTACCACTCAACACTGGATGCCAATTGGAGCTCTTTCCGTTCACACACACACGCTGAAGACGTTTTGTCAGGAAATTGGAAATCCATCGTTTCGTGTTGGAACGAATACCATAGAAGTCAAGCTTCCGAAGCAGTCTCTGGTGTGGGATGACATCAAATGCTTTAGAAAAGTCCAGCACAACTAAATCCATGATGACGTTACTGTCAAGGTGCTTGGCCAGGTCATTTGTCGTCAGGATAAGCTGAGGCTCGCATGATCTATGCCTCCTAAATGCATGTTGGTTGTCGGCAAGTACTTGTTAGTGAAACAGGACGATAATTCGCTGGGTTGGTGGTTGAACCCTTCTTAAAGAGAGGAGTGATGTTGGCAGTGATGTACAGATCTTTTATCTGGTTGCAGGTTTAAGAAATCTTTTGCCAGTTTTTTTGCTACAGGTTTGGACAGGCAAGAGGCAGGAAACATGTTCCCGATGTTGGGGGAGTCCAGAACCAGGGGCCACTGTTTAAGAATAAGGGGTAAGCCGTTTAGAACGGAGATGAGGAAACACTTTTTCACACAGAGAGTTGTGAGTCTGTGGAATTCTCTGCCTCAGCGGTGGAGGCCAGTTCTCTGGATACTTTCAAGGGAGAGCTAGATAGGGCTCTTAAAGATAGCGGAGTCAGGGGATATGGGGAGAAGGCAGGAACGGGGTACTGTTGGGGATGATCAGCCATGATCACATTGAATGGCGGTGCTGGCTCGAAGGGCCGAATGGCCTACTCCAGCACCTATTGTCTATTGTCTATTGAATCATGAGGTTATCCACTTTGGAAAAGAAGAATGAAAACAAAACATAGTATTACTTAAACACAGCGATACTGCGTTTTTAAAAATATAGAACTGTACAGCACAGGATCTGGCCCCTCGACCCACAATAATTGTGCCGAACCTGACACCAAGTTAAATTATCTAATATGCCTGTACATGACACATATCGCTCTTAAAGATAGCAGAGTCTGGAGATATGGGGAGAAGGTAGGAACAGGGTACTGATTGGGGATGATCAGCCATGATCATATCGAATGACGGTGCTGGCTCGAAGGGCCAAATGGCCCACTCCTGCACCTATTGTCTAGTGTCTATTGACATAATTAAGATGCCAAAATGCTCTCAGATGTGACATAATCAAGACAGGCATATAAGATGAAATTTGAGAATGTTGTAATAATTAATAAATGGTGTTGATTTATCCCAGAGCACTGATAGAATTTACAATCAAACCAGACAATTTCACTTTTCTGATTGAAATGGAAATGAGGACAAGGGGAGGCAGCAGCAGGAGACCTACATTAGAAACCAAGTAGATGAGTTTTGGCTGAGATAATGAACTTCATGACCGAAATTAGTTCTTGAAAAGTCCATAATCTTTTTTTATTTGTATTTGTGGTGCCTGCCTTTGCAATTTCAAGAATGTAAATTGAAATTGGCTACATAAGACCATGATGATTACATTTTTTTGCCACGCTGCATTTTTAAAACATTCAACTTGGTGATCTATTCTTTTGAACATCCACACATGCGGATGAAAATTGGGATTGGGATAAGGAAATAGAGCCAAACTGGATGACAAGCTGTGACGATCAGTTTGCAGCATCAAATGAATAAAAGATGAGCACATTCTTCTCTGAATCGTCTTGTTTTCAATCTGTTGCCAATAATACCCACAATCCAAATCAAAATCCTGATAAACTAAAGCAAAGGAAGAGAGATTAGGCTTCACAGGGATCGCCACATACAAAGATAATCAGTTGATAAAAGGAACCAGATCCATCTGCTAACTGAACGAGCTTTCTATGTTTTCCATGCATTGTCAGTCATCGTCAATATGAAGATGATTCTATCACATCCACTGGGGTGAAGTCATCCTACAAAGATTTGTTCCTGCTCCTAGATTCACATTACTCCCAATCGCTCAGCAAAATACAACATTCCTCTTTATAACAGACTTAGATTCTGTAATAGTAAGTTAATAACATTTAATTGCAGTCCTTCCAAATTAGTTTCAGAATCAACAATTTGTACAACTTCCTTAAAATAGCTTTTCACTTTGCAAGAAAGGTAATGCATATATTGTTTTTAAATCACACCCAGAGCAGGTGACAAAGAAGGTTGACAACTGTCAGTGATATTGGATTGTGTACTCAAACCTTGATATGTTGCTTGCCTTATTCTGTTGCATTTCCACCAAAATGAAAGTTGTTGTCAGTCGCTACCATCTATTTGCTCTTTAGATTTCAAGTATCAGTCCTTATTGCGCGAATGCCTACTTCAAACAGCTCGACGTTCCTTTGGTATCCACTCACTCATTAATTTAATTATATTCTTCAATCTGAAAATAATTTAAATATTGCATGTACCCTACTATTATAGATTAAGATTAATCATCTAATGGAATTTTCATTAACTACAATATTACCTATACCTCCTTTGAGCACTTGAACAGCTTGTGACTATTACCTAAAAATGATGGTGCTTCTGATTAATTATTACATTTGTCTGAAGAAGAAAAAGAAAACTGCCTTGTATTAATTATAGATTAGTGCAAAGTTCAACAAATTCTTTAAATTGAGAAAATATTTCTGAAACGAGGAACACATCCTGCTTGCCAATGTGATTTTATTTTATTTTATTTATTTAAATACCAAAAGAAAATAACTAGAATTGTTACAAAAAGTTGTTTGCAAAAAATCAATCATGGATACCTTTTCCTTCTCCATATCATTTTGTCAAAGTAGACCATTCCAGCTGTGAGCAACTCAGTCATTGCAACTATCTTTTTCGACTGACAACGATGACTTCAATGCCAGTAGTTTTAAATGGGAAACACACTTCCTGTCTAATGCACGCAGCATATTTGTAAGTTCACACCTTCAATTGATCCACAGTAAGATATTCACAACTTGCTGTTTGACTAAATTGCTATGAATTATTTTTTTAAAGTCCCTGCACACAAATAATATGTCGAAACAAATGTTCATTCTGTGTTATTTGATATTAAAAGGCTCTCAGCTGGCAAGGGTGTGACACTTGGTGGGATAGCTAGGATATTGAAGGTTGTCATTAATAGGGTTCCCTGCTGTTTTTCTGACAGTGATTTATCTCCATAGTATTCTGCAGGGGGAGGTCAGGTGAAAAGGGGGAAGCAATTCATCTGGGAGGCATTTCCCCTTTACAGCGTGACTGGTTAGAAAATAGTAATTCATACCTAATTAGTGGTTGTCTGTTGTGGTTGTTCAAAGAAATTCATGAGCTTCATTACAAAACCTGCTCTATTACATATTTGACCCAATTAACCACCTATGAACAGTAAATGTCATGGAATGAGACAGCTTTCGGTGTAAATACTCATAAATCAATCTTGGGTTTCATCGCAATAAAGAGGCAGGATCCATGGCTATTTGACACTGATTGCATATTAATCTCCTAAATGTGTGCATATGTATTAAGTATTTATTTAGTACTTTTCCAGAATAAATCTAACAGTACATTGCTTAATACCAATAAAAATAATATTCATTAACCCCAGTGTTCTTTGTCAAAATGTTTAACAGCTTTTATTCATTATGGTTTTCCCACAATCTGTGATTCTTCTCATCTATGCACGTTAACATGAGCTCCTGCAGAAAAGACAGAATGTAGCCAGACCCTGTGAATGGACTGACAGCATTCTGCCTGGTGAACAGAGCCTCAATCAGTTTCCCTCTACGAACACTCTCCTCTGCCTGGCGAAACTTATCCTCACCCGTAACAACTTTTTTTTACTCCTCTCATTTTCCACAAGTTAAAGGTGTAATCATGAGTACTCGCATGGACCCTGGTTATGCCTGCCTTTTTGATGTCCTTGTTCTAGATGTACACTGGCAGCATCCCCCAATTCTTTCTCCGCTACATCAATGACTGCATCGTGGCTGCCTCCTGCATCCGTGCAGAACTCGTTGACTTCATTAACTTTACCACAAACTTCTATCAAATTCACTTGGACTATTTCAGACACATCTCTCCCCTGTTTTTGATCTCTCTATCTCATCACAGAGGATGGACTATCGACTGACATCTACTACAAACCCACTGACTGCCACAGTTATCTGGACTACCTACCTCCTCCCACCCTGCCTCTTGCAAAGATTCGGTCCCCTTACACAAAGGGTGCTGGGTGTATGGAATGGGCTGCCAGAGGAGATAGTTGAGGCAGGTACTATCGCAAAATGTAAGAAACATTTAGACAGATACGTGGGAGTTAGTGGGTTTATAGTAGATGTCAGTCGATAGTCCATCCCCTGTGATGGAGATATGATAGGTTTAGAGGGATCTGGGCCTAATGCAGGCAAGTGGGACTAGTGTAAATGGGGCATGTTGTTTGACTTAGGCCAGTTGGGCCAAAGGGCCTGTTTCCAGGCTCATTGTCCTATCCCCACTCCTTTTTGGCTTTAACAGAGATCCTCTACAACTCCTCAGATCACTCATCCCTTCCCACCCAAACCACCCCCTCCCCAAGTACTTTCCCCTGCAACCACAAGAGAAGCAACACCTGTCCGTATACCTCCTCTCTCACATCCATTCACGGACACCAGCTGTCCTCCCAGATGATACAGAGGTTCACGTGTGCTTCCTCTAACCTCATCCAGTATTTGCGGTGTTACCGATGTGGTCTCCTTTACATCGGGAAGACAAATCATAGACCATGCATCCATTCCGTCAAACACTTGCACTCAGTCCACCAAGGCCTACTGGATCTCCTTGTTGCTAACCATTTAAAATAATCTTCCAATTCCCATACTGATCTTTCTGTCGTGGCCTCATAGAAACATAGAAAATAGGTGCAGGAGTAGGCCATTCGGCCCTTCGAGCCTGCACCGCCATTTGATATGATCATGGCTGATTATCCAACTCGGTATCCGATCCCTGCCTTCTCTCCATACCCCCTGATCCCTTTAGCCACAAGGGCCACATCTAACTCCCTCTTAAATATAGCCAATGAACTGGCCTCAACTACCTTCTGTGGCAGAGAATTCCACAGATTCACCACTCTCTGTGTAAAAAATGATTTTCTCATCTCGGTCCTAAAAGACTTCCCTCTTATCCTTAAACTGTGACCCCTAGTTCTGGACTTCCCCAACATCGGGAATAATCTTCCTGCATCTAGCCTGTCCAAACCCTTAAGAACCTCATACATTGCCAGAGTGAGACTGTGCAAATTGGAGGAACAGCACCTCATCTTCCGCTTGGGTAGCTTACAACCCAATGGAATCAACACTGAATTCTCCAATTTTATCCCAGGATGAAAAAAAACAATTACTGGAGGCCACAGCTTTAAGGTGAGAGGGGCGAAGTTTAAAAGAGATATTCGGGACAAGTTTTTTAAAGTAGTGAGTGCCTAGAACCTGGTGCCGGGGTGGTGGTTGAAACAGATAAGTTAGTAGCACTTAAAAGACTTTGGGATGGGCATAGGGATAAGCAAGGAATGGTGGAATATGGGTTATGTGTAGTTAAATAAGTGATGTCTTGGCATCATGTTCAGCAAAGACATTGCGGATCGAAGGGCCTGTTAGAGTCATAGAGTGATACAGTGTGGAAACAGGCCCTTCTGCCAACTTGCCCACACCGGCCAACATGTCTCAGCTCCACTGGTCCCACCTGCCCGCATTTGGCACATAACCCTCCAAAACTGTCCATGTACCTGTCTAACTTTCTTTAATGTTGGGATAGACCCTGCCTTAACTATCTCCTCAGGCAACTTGGTCCATACCCCCACCACCGTTTGTGTGAAAAAGCTACCCCTCAGATTCCTATTAAATCTTCTCCCCTTCACCTTAAACCTATATCCTCTGGTCCTCTATTCACCTACTGTGGGCAAGAGACTCTGTGCATCTACTTGATCTATTTCTCTCATGATGTTATACACCTCGATAAGGAATAGAGTCCCAGCCTACTCAACCTCTCCCTATAGCTCGGACCTTCTAGTCCTGGCAACATCCTCGTAAATCTTCTCTGTACCTTTTTCAGCTTGACAACATCTTTCCTATAACATGATGCCCAGAACTGAACCCCAGATTCAGATTCAGATTCAACTTTAATTGTCATTGTCAGTGTACAGTACAGAGACAACGGAATGCAGTTAGCATCTCCCTGGAAGAGCGACATAGAATATGATTTCAATAAATAAATCTATTTACATGCATACAGTCATAGTGTTTTTCCTGTGGGAGGAGTGTCCGGGGGGGTGGGGTGATTGGCAGTCACCGAGGTACATTGTTGAGTAGTATGACAGCCGCAGGGAAGAAGCTGTTCCTGGACCTGCTGGTCCGGCAATGGAGAGACCTGTAGCGCCTCCCGGTTGGTAGGAGGGTAAACAGCCCATGGTTGGGGTGAGAGCAGTCCTTGGCGATGCTGAGCGCCCTTCGCAGACAACGCTTGCTTTGGACAGACTCAATGGAGGGGAGCGAGGAACCGGTGATGCGTTTGGCAATTTTTACCACCCTCTGCAGTGTTTTCCGGTCGGAGACAGAGCAGTTGCCATACCATACTGTGATACAGTTGGTAAGGATGTTCTCGATGGTGCAGCGGTAGAAGTTCACCAGAATCTGAGGAGACAGATGGACCTTCTTCAGTCTCCTCAGGAAGAAGAGACGCTGGTGAGCCTTCTTGACCAGAGTTGAGGTATTGTGGGTCCAAGAGTGGTCATCGGAGATGTTGACCTCCAGGAACCTGAAGCTGGAAACACGTTCCACCTCCGTCCCGTTGATGTGGATGGGGGTGTGCATGCCACCCCTAGACTTCCTGAAGTCTACAATAAGCTCCTTGGTCTTCTTGGAGTTAAGGGCCAGGTTGTTGTCAGCGCACCATGCTGCTAGGAGCTGGACCTCCTCCCTATAGGCCGACTCATCGTTGTTGCTGATGAGGCCAATCACCGTTGTATCATCTGCATACTTGATGATGGTGTTAGTACCATGTACAGGTGTGCAGTCGTAGGTGAAGAGGGAGTAGAGGAGGGGGCTCAGCACACAGCCCTGTGGAACGCCAGTGTTCAGGGTGAGGGTTGAAGAGGTGTGCTTGTCTAACCTAGCAGACTGGGGTCTGTTGGTTAGAAAGTCCAGTATCCAGTTGCAGAGGGAGGGGTCGATGCCCTGGTTACCGAGTTTGGTGATCAGTTTAGAGGGTATAATGGTGTTGAATGCTGAGCTGTAATCGATGAACAGCATTCTTACGTAAGTGTCTCTGTTGTCGAGGTGGGAGAGGGCGGAGTGAAGTGCCGTTGAGATGGCATCCTCCGTACTCCTGTTCTTGCGGTAGGCAAACTGATAGGGCTCCAATGTGGGGGGTAGGCAGCCTTTGAGGTGTGCCAGGACCAGCCTCTCGAAGCACTTGGTGATGATGGGAGTAAGTGCAACTGGGCGGAAGTCGTTGAGGCTTGCCGCAGTGGAGTGTTTTGGCACCGGCACGATGGAGGTGGTTTTAAGGCACGTGGGGACAACTGCTTGGGCAAGTGACAGGTTGAAGATGTCAGTCCAGACGTCTGTCAGCTGCGCAGCACAGGCCCTGAGGACGCGCCCGGGGATGCCGTCAGGGCCAGCAGCCTTACGTGCATTAGTCCTACTCAGTGCCATGTACACGTCGTAGGGGGTGAGTGTGAGGGGTTGGTGATCAGCAGGGAGCACAGCCTTGATGGCTGTCTCTAGATTGTCCCTGTCGAAGCGGCCATAGAAGTGGTTAAGCTCCTCAAGGAAGGAGGCGTCGCTGGGTGTGGGGGTGGTGTTGGTGGGTCTATAGTCTGTGGTGGCCTGGATGCCTTGCCACATGCGTTGGGGGTCGGAGTTGTTGTTGAAGTGCTCCTCAATCCTGAGCTTATGGCAGTGCTTGGCCTTCTTGATGCCCCTCTTCAGGTTAGCCCTGGATGAACTGTAGGCTCGAGCATCGCCTGACCTGAAAGCGGTGTCCCGTGCTTTCAGCAGTAGCCTGACCTCGCTGTTCATCCATGGCTTCTGATTCGGGAATATGGTCACCCGTTTGAGGGAGGTGACACTATTGATGGTGGAGTTTATAAAGTCCAGAACAGATGATGTGTAGGAATCAATGTCCGTGTGGGAGTCAAGGGTGGCCTGGGCTGCAAACGCCTTCCAGTCAGTGTTTCCAAAACACTACTGAAGTGTGGAGTCCGCTTCCTCTGACCAGACTTTAACTGTCCTCACAGTGGGTTTAACCCGTCTGATGAGTGGGGAGTACTTAGGGAGCAGGAACAATGAGAGGTGATCAGACTGACCAAGGTGGGGGAGGTGGACGGCTTTGTAAGCTTCAGCCATGTTAGTGTAGACTTTGTCCAGTGTCTTGTCTACTCTAGTGGCAAAGGAGACATGTTGGTGGAATTTGGGGAGTACAGTCTTCAGGTTGGAGTGATTGAAGTCACCCGCAACAATGAAGGCTGCCTCGGGGTTGTGAGTCTGGTGTTTGCTAATGGCAGTATTCAAGCTTGGCATTAGCATCAGGAAGGATATAGGCTGCAGTCACAACAGTGGAGGTAAACTCTCTGGGCAGATAGAACGGTCTGCATCTAAGGTTAGCTGAGCAGTGACTCTCGATGATGGTGGAGTCCGTGCACCATGCTTTATTTACATAAATGCATAGACCCCCACCTCTGGTCTTACCGGAGTCTGTTGTCCTGTCCGCTCAGAGTAAATGACGCCCCGTTAGCTGGATGGCGCTATACTCATCTGTAATTCCTTCCTACACAATACTCAAAATGTGACCTCACCAACGTCTCACAACAACAGGGCCTGTTCTTGTGCTATTTTGCTCTATGTTCTATCTGATACAACTGACACAATATACAATAGATTACTATGTTGGCACTACCACCTGAACCTTTTCAAACTGTGCATGAAAATTATTCTAAAATGACTGTGAAATGTACTACTCTAACCATTATATTTAATCATTTGTGTCGCACCCTATTAGAGATATTGTCGTTGATCTACAAATCCCTACCCTACACCCTCTGAGCCTGAAGTTTATCAGAATGTTGCCTGGATTAGCGAGTGTTATTTATTAGGAGAAGTTGGACAAACTTGGATTGTTTTCTCTGGAACTCTGAAGGTTGAGGGCAGACCTGACAGATGTGTATAAAATTATGAGGTCATAATTTTGACAATCAAAACCTTTTTCCCAGGGTGGAAATGACAAAGAGCTTCATGTGAGTTTAAATGAGAAGTGTGGGGTTATGTATTTTTTACACAAAGAATGGTGAGTTGCTGGAACATGCTGCCAGGGGTCGTGATGGAGGTAGACACATAGTGGCATTTAAGAGTATTTAAGTATCCCATCTAAATTTTCATTTCAAATTGGTGTTTAACAATTTAATATGGGAGAAAAAATACTAATTTTCAAACAGTGGAATTGTGGATTTGATTCTGGCCAAGTTACAAATTGGTGTAACCTTTGTTTAGCAATGTTACAAAATTTTGAGATTAAAAAATTCAAGTATTTAATTTATCCCATCAGATAAAGCATAAAAAGAAGTTTAATTTGACACCTAATTCACTTTCATATCTTCAGTATTAAAAAGGTTATGGCCATTTTCATACTCGGAAATTGGCATCTTGTTCCCTATTGGTTTTTCATTGACTTAACAAAAAAGCTGTGATCGAGAACATTTAAAAGCCCGTAACTTTCTTAAAATTTAAGAGAACTGAAAGAAATGTTCAGTTATTATAGATTGAAGCATTCTGAAACAAATATGAAACAATCTTACTTAGATGACTTGAAATTAAAGCATATAGTTAGTTAGTTACCTAATTGTAGTTAATTACAAAATTCAATTACTAGATCTAAACATCTATACATTTCTTAAGAATAGATTAACATGTTTAAATAGCCTAAGTGTCCAAATAACATTCACACAAGAATTCAGAATATAATATAATTTTGAAATCTCATTGTCATGGGTTTATAGGCCAAATGGAAGGAATTTAATGTTTAATACCTGTAAATTAATGGCCATTTAAATCAGCTTGCGATTGGGTTTTTCTGGAACGGGACCATTTGGAACGTTGAAGTGCGGTGATTTAGTCCCCTATATCGGCAGCAAATACACTGCTGGTTCGTTCGGGGACTAAATCACCGTTTTTCAACTTAAAATGTGAATTAAATGCATCTTAAGAAACACTTTTATACATAAAAATAAATTACTTTCTTTTACCTGTCCCCTACATAAAATCCGGCCCAGTTGTCGGCGTTGACGGCTTCAAAAGCTGATTTTAAAATCACTCCAGCGATTAACTTGTCGGGCGAATTTTTTTTTTAAACACACAGAAAGGCCGTCGGAACGATTCTTTAGCAACATCTTGCACCCCAACAAAATATAATCCAGGGCCAGGTCGGGAAAAAAAAATGCATTTTAACCCCGCCCCCCCCCCTCAAACGCGCCAAAATCGCGCACATGGCCAGTGGCAGAATTGCAGCGCCGCTGAAGGTAAGCATTGTAACATACCTACTTTGTTGATGTCAGCTATAGAACTGTAACTATGAGGCTTCGATAGGCAACTAAAATCTTCATTTTGAATCAGGGAAAGTTATGACAGCAAATGTATACATAATTGTTGAAGAATAAAACTGGTTAACTCATTAGTTTCACAGTGATGATCAGTGATGTACATTGGACCAAATACTAAATGGGGGAAAAAGGGTAAATCTACATTTGCTTGTAGTAAGGGTCAGAAATGTATTCCTGCTAGCAAACACTAAATGCATATACAGTTGTGGTTTGTCCTTTTTATCACAGATAACATTCTGAACATTGGGCCGTCCGTAGCGGCGACGGCGGGGGGTTCAAAGGCCCTGCCCACAGGTGAACAAAGAGGAAGATGACTGAACATTATTGCCTTCCATCACAGTGAGAAATGTTGATTCCACTGTGGTGGATGTTTATGTTGAACTCTATTGTGTATTGTGTTCTTTTTATACGCCTGGCTGTATGGTAACTCAAAGTTCACTGATCCAACAGGTCAGTGCATGTGCAATAAATGTGAACTTGAACTTGAACTTGAAGCGCTGACTAATGAATGTCATGAAAATTTGTTATTTAACCATGATTGGATCCACACTTCTACTGTTTGAAAATGAGTACTTTATTTTGTCCTTCATTGACTTGTCAACCCCATTTGTTCCAGAATTATTCAAAAATGGCAGCAACAAAAATAATTCAGGTGTTTCTATCATAATAATGACCTAAAAACAAACTGCCAATTTTCACCACAAATGCTTTTGTATTCAAGTCTCATGGAAAGCCTACAGTAATACTGACATCCTTGTCCTGAGTTCTATTTAAGGTTGTGAACAATGTAAGATTGTTTGCCTAATTTTATACTAAACAGTAACATTGTATTTTTGAACAATATCTTAAGTGTAGAAAGCAAGTGTGAACTGGGCATAATTCCCAGATACCACAGTTCTCTTTGTGTGTTGCTATATTTGATTGCAATCTATTGTAAGCAGAACAGGGAGCTCCATTCAGAGGCTAATCACTTCAGAATTATCAGCATTATCTATGTGTACGTTAGGACTTGTGAAAGGAAAGCCGTCAATTTCTGTCAAATTTAGAAAGCTTATGCTGTTTCACATCATATTTCAAATGGAGCATTCACGAGAAGCCCTTCAATTAAAGACCTAATACATGGTTCGATAACAAGCACCAAATAACACTGAACAAGTCAGCTGGCAATTTATGAGGCTGAACTAGTGTCATCTCAGAATATAATAAAGAACTCTCGACTTTCGGTAACACACACACATGCCAGATTTTACAAGGGAGGTTGTAAACAAACAAGGAAACACAGGGTGCAAAGTGAAGCTTCAATTTATATTTTGTCAGATAGCAGACATATAATTTGTGAATTGCTCATTAAATTAAATAGAAATCTGGACCTTATTCCTCACCATGTTTTTATCTTGGACAAAAAACAAGTTTAACAAACATATAATTTACCATTAATCTTTGAGAAAAGGCTGGCAATTATGCAGCACTGGTAAGTACTGCACATCTATTTGGATAGAGGGCCAGATTAATAAGCTAAATCACTTCTGAGAGTCACTGTAGTGAAACATATTTTTTCACAGAATTACAGAACCAAAAAAAATGGTTACATCAGGGAATGGGGCCATTCAGCCCAGTGATCCGTACTGGTCCAATGCAAAACAATGCAGCTGAACTTTCCTTACTCTCTCTCCATAGCCCTGCAAATCCTTTCCTTTCAGATGCTTATCCAGCTCCCTTTTCACCACTGTTATTGAATCTGTTTCCTCTACGATCTCAGGCAGTACAATACAGACCCTACTAAACACTCACTGCTTGAGGATTTTCTTCCTCATACTTTTGGTTCTTTTGCCAATTAACTTAATTGATTTAGATCCTTCCACCGAAGGGAACCGTTTGGCTCCATATACCCTTTCTACGCACATTAGGATTTTAAATTCCCCTTGCAATCTCTGCGGTTCCAAGCAGAAGATCTTAGTATCTCCAGTTGATCCAAATAATTAAAGTGTCTTAGCACAAGAATGACTTGAGTAAATCTCTTCTGCAGCCCCTTTAAAGCCCTTCTATTTCTCTTACTATTTAATATTTAATACTTTTGCTGTGGCTGAATCTATATTTATACATTTATAAGATTCATCCTGATTTCTTGTATCTGCACGTACCTATGATGCATGGGATCCCAAGTGCTTTCTCATCAACAAACCATGGACATATACGCTAGATATTTCTGTTCTTGCCTCCATTTAGAATTGTATCCTTTGGGTTAAATTTCAGACTTTTTTACCCGACCAAAATGTAATACCACTCTGCATTCAATTTCAACTGTGAACTGTCCATCTGCCTGTCTTTATCACCCACGTCTTTTACTAAATTCCTTACAAGTCCTGCTTCGTATCAAATGAAATTTGAATTTTCACTGTTGCACACCCAAGTCCAAATCATAAATATAGATTTCGGAAGGAAGTGCTGCTGGTACTAAACAGGACACAAAGTGCTGGAGTAATTCAACTGGTTTGGAAGCATCACTGGAGAACATAGATAGGTGACATTTCAAGTTGAGATTCTTCTTCTATTAATCTCTAGGGACATCCCTACACCGCAAAAAAAAAATCACTAATATTCTCTCAAACATCTTACTTTGATGTCCAAACAGTTCTGATTCCATGGACTTGATGAAAAGCTTATTATGTGCATCTAATATGCCCTTTGGAAGTCCATATAAAGCATATAATCTCATCGAGATTACTTCCTCAAAAATCTCTCTCGTTAATTTGATGGGACTCGCCTTCAGCAAATCCTTGTTGGGTTTTTCTAATCAATCCACACTTGTCTAAGTAACTAAAAATTCTATCACTGCTTACTGTTCCTAAATGTTCCCCATCACTAGGTTGAACTGGTTTACTTTTAAAGAGTTCTTCAACAAGAATATTTGCAATCTTCCATCCTCATGCAAAATCTAAAAAAGTTGGGAAGAGTACAGCCAGACCCTCTGATAATCCTCCCATGTTTCCCTCATTAACCTGGGATGTGTCTCATATGGCCAAGATGATTTATCCTCTTTAAAGTACAACTAGTACTTTAAAAGGTGTAGATTGTGCAGACTATTTTCTAAATGGGGAGTGGATTTAGAAATCAGAGGTGCAAAATGACTTGGGAATGCTGGTACAGGATCCCCAAAAGGTTAATTTGCAAGTTTAGTCGGTAGTTCGGAAGCCAAATGATATGTTAGCATTCATTTCGAGAGGACTAGAATAGAAAAGCAAGGATTTAATGCTGAGGATTTATAAGGTGCTGATCAGGCCACATTTGGAATATTGTGAGCAGTTTTGGGGCCCATGTCTGAGGAAGGATGTGCTGGTGTTGGAGAGGGACCAGAAGAGGGAAACGAGAATGATCCCGGGATGATTGCGTTGACATATGAGGAGCATTTGAAGACTCTGGCCCTGTACTCCCTGGAGTTTAAAAGGATGAGCGGGTTTCTCATTGAAAACTACCGATAATGAAAGAACTAGATAGAGTCAATATGGAGAGGATGTTTCCAGTAGTGTGAGAGTCTAGGACCAGAGGGTACAGCCTCAGAATAATAGGATATATCTTTAGAATGGAGATAAGGAAGAATTTATTTAGCCAGAGGGTGGTGAATCTGTAGAATTCATTGCCACAGATGGCTGTGGAGGCCAAGTCATTGGGTACATTTTAAAAGTACCCAATGTACTTTTGATAGGTTTAATGCTCTGATTTATAAAGGCCAGCACACCAAAAGCTTTCTTTACCACCCTATCTACATGAGATTCCACTTTCATGGAACTGTGCACAGTTATTCCCAGATCCCTCTGTTCACCTACATTCTTCAATTCCCTACCATTTACCATGTACGTCCTATTTTGATTTGTCCTGCCAAGATGTAGCACCTCACACTTATCAGCATTAAACTCCATCTGCCATCTTTCAGCCCACTCTTCCAACTGGCATAAATCTCTCTGTAGACTTTGAAACTCTTCTTCATTACCCGCAACCCCACCTATCTTAGTATCATCTGCATACTTACTAATCCAATTTACCACACCATCGTCCAGATCATTGATGTACATGACAAACAACAGTGGACCCAACACAGATCCCTGTGGCACCCCACTAGTCACCGGCCTCCAACCTGACATCCTCATGCAAAATCTAAAAAAGTTGGGAAGAGTACAGCCAGACCCTCTGATAATCCTCCCATGTTTCCCTCATTAACCTGGGATGTGTCTCATATGGCCAAGATGATTTATCCTCTTTAAAGTACAACTAGTACTTTAAAAGGTATAGATTGTGCAGACTATTTTCTAAATGGGGAGTGGATTTAGAAATCAGAGGTGCAAAACGACTTGGGAATGCTGGTACAGGATCCCCAAAAGGTTAATTTGCAAGTTTAGTCGGTAGTTCGGAAGCCAAATGATATGTTAGCATTCATTTCGAGAGGACTAGAATAGAAAAGCAAGGATTTAATGCTGAGGATTTATAAGGTGCTGATCAGGCCACATTTGGAATATTGTGAGCAGTTTTGGGGCCCATGTCTGAGGAAGGATGTGCTGGTGTTGGAGAGGGACCAGAAGAGGGAAACGAGAATGATCCCGGGATGATTGCGTTGACATATGAGGAGCATTTGAAGACTCTGGCCCTGTACTCCCTGGAGTTTAAAAGGATGAGCGGGATTCTCATTGAAAACTACCGATAATGAAAGAACTAGATAGAGTCAATATGGAGAGGATGTTTCCAGTAGTGTGAGAGTCTAGGACCAGAGGGTACAGCCTCAGAATAATAGGATATATCTTTAGAATGGAGATAAGGAAGAATTTATTTAGCCAGAGGGTGGTGAATCTGTAGAATTCATTGCCACAGATGGCTGTGGAGGCCAAGTCATTGGGTACTTTTAAAATGTACCCAATGTACTTTTGATAGGTTTGGTAAGGGCATCAAAGGTTATGGGGATTAAGCAAGAGAATGGGATTGAGAGAGAAAAATAGATCAGACATGATTGAATGGCGGAACAGACTCGATGGGCCGAATGGCCCTATTCTGCTCCTATGTCTTATGATCCTATTTAGTGTGCCTCTGCCTCTATATCTTGATCCTTCTCTGCACTTACCTCCTTTTCCCAAATGAGATGGCTGTGGAATATTTTTTGGATTCCATTTTAGCTCTTAGTCTGTTATGATGCTTCCTTATTTTTCTATTGCTTTTCTTTCCCTGGGAACTTTCAGTGATCAGTCTGGTTCTCACCTGGGTTAACAATCTGGCAATTGCCATATCCAATTTTTCTTTTACTATTTGACTATATTTTACATCATCCATGAACTCTGTCTTTAATCTCTCTACTATTCTTCCCTGTGAGTCTACACTTAGATTCTATAGCTGAAAGACATGTTAGGCATTCCATTATTCAGCGACAGTTTTACCTGCTAAGCTTTCATTCTAATTTAAACTACCTGGATCTGTTCTGATCACATTAAAATTACCCCTTCACCAAATTATTATTTTTACAATATTATGATCACTGTTTCTTTGATATTTCCCCACTATTATTTACTCAATTGCGCTTGTCTCATTTCCACGTGCCAAATCGAACAAGGTTATTTCCTGTTTGGGGACATAAATGTGATTATCAAAGAAGCTGTCCTTAACAGAAAAATTTCCCTCTCATTTCCCCTTAAGCTATTTGTATCTGTTTATATATGGATAGCTGAAATCCTTCAATTACTATTTCTCCAGAGCATGTAAATGTCTCTAATTTCCTTACAAAATATCTGCTCTATATTCGCACTGCTGGATGGCAGCCAACAGAATGTTCCTATTGATATCAGGTACTACTGTGTTGAAATGATGTACCTATTATCTCCAAACTTCCCTCCTACACCACCAAGCCTCGATAATGTTATTGTGATCTTCTTACATGTTACAGTATCTTCACTGAACTTCTCCATGTGTTGAACTTTGGCCAGTGACACTAATCTACCATGAATGATAGAACTCGCAGACCAGATGGGAGCCTGTGGGTTGTATGTTGTGCGCCAATGCATTGAACAATATCTGGTCAATTTTAACAGAAATGCTGACAGTACAAAAGCAATTTGATTTATCAAACGCACAAACAGAGGAATATCAGAAAAAGTGGTGCTGAGTCGGTCATTCGGTCCCTTGAGCCTGTTCTGCAATTCAATGAGAACATCACTGATCTGATCTTGACCTCACCCCACTTCCTCCTTGGACCATTGATTCCCCTAGAGTCCAAAGATCCGACTGTCTCAGCAATAAATACATTTAACGAAAATAAAAGCAATCGTGTCAGTTATTTTCCTAATTATGTGCGGCACAGTGGCGCTGCCTTACAATACCAGAGATCCAGGTTTGATTCTGATTGTGGGTGCTGTATGTACAGAGTTTGCACATTCCCCTGTGTCCTTGTGGCCTCTCCCTGCTGCTTTGGTTTCCTCCCACATCCCAAAGACGTGCAGGTCTGTAGGTTAATCGGCTTCTGTAAATTGTCTCTACTGTGTATGATAGAACTAATGTAAGGGCAATCGCCGGTCATGGGCTCAGTTGGCCAAAGCCTGGTTCCCCATGCATCTCTAAACTAAATAATTGATGCATCAGTTTGTTAATTTTCCTGACTTCCCATATTAATGCCCGTTCATACTATTCTTCTTTTCTTTCCCAACATTGTTGAAACAAATCCATCGGCACATTTGACAAAACAACTCTATTAAATCTGTTCAAAAGGGAACTGCAGATGCTGGAATATCGAAGGTACACAAAATTGCTGGGGAAACTCAGCGGGTGCAGCAGCATCTATGGAGCGAAGGAAATAGGCGACGTTTCGGGCCGAAACCCTTCTTAAATCTCTTCAGTCAGGGATCCACACCAGTCATTCTCCAATAATTGTGTTCAGAATTATGATTGCCATCTGATATGATATTTTCTGATATGAAGGGCGACATTGTGGCACAACTCTTACAGTGCCAGACACCCAGGTTCGATTCTTACTATGGGTGCTGCCTGTACGGAGTTTGCTCGTTCTTCCTGTGACCGCATGGGGTTTTTCTGAGTGCTCCGGTTTCCTCCCACATTCCAAATACATGCAGGTTTGTAGGTTAATTGGCTTCTGTAAAGTATCCCTCATGTGTAGGACAGAACTAATATAAGAGTGATCACCGATCAGCGTGGTCTCGAAGGGCAAAAGGGCCTGTTTCCATGCCGAACTCTAAACAAAAGTAAAAAGACTTCAATCTAATTTGATGGTAGACAAAAATGCTGGAGAAACAGAAGGGTGAGGCAGCATCTATGGAATGATGGAATAGGTGACGTTTCGGGTTGATACCCGTCTTCAGACTGATTATTTGATAATACATTTGTGAAGTTTGTATGATATCATACTTGGTGAAAATTGATATAACATACATATTCCTGTTCTTGTTGAGCAGCACTGATAATTGGTTGGCAATGTTAAAAAATATGCTGTTGGATTTCTTCTAAACAAAACATATCTTTTAGTTTATCATCTGCAAATTACAGATGGAGATTAAGAGAAACCTTCCAGATATTTTAACCCTTGTTCTGTCCATCATTTTAATTTTATTATCATCAATTCATTGATGTTGTTGAGTGACTGGCTGGCATAAAGAGGGCTAGGAATGGAAGGAGTGGAGTGTTCCTTCAAGAGGTGATTTCAAATTCAGTATGCCAATGTTTTCTCATGCGGAGTAAAAGAACCAAGCTCAAACACCCTTTTCTGTATGGATTAATTTAGCAACTCAGAGAAGGAAAAACACAAAGGAGTATCTGATGCTGCTACATTTAGATGGCAAAGAAATATCTCAATATGAAAATGACAAGTTACGGATTAGGGAAAATAAAATATCTGTAATCGCATTAATCAATCAGCTAATCAATTAATTAATTAATTAATCAATTGGACGATGGCTGGATTAATTGCATTAATTAATTAATTAAACAATTACACAAATTTATTAATCAATAACTGGAATATTGCCATTGAAATGAATTCAGATAAAAGGTAATCTGTGCTAATTATATTACAGAGCTGTTTATTTAGTCTCAGCTTTAACTAAGAAGGGGGATAATTTGTTCAAGTAAGGAAGCTAAGGGAATTTTGTTGAGACAATTTGTGATACTTTTCAAATTACTATCAACATGATTGCTGAACAGTTACTCAAACGGAATTCAATTTAATCTCATGGGCAAATTTGAATGCATTCAGAGATCCTTAATTTTAATTTCAAAGCAGGAGAAAAAGCATGACGCGTTGTTTTTTTCAAATGCACATTTGGCTTCTTTAGTAATCTGTATTTTGGGATACAGTATAGGCAAGTTATATGAGCCATAAAATGTGTTAATTGTTCAATGTTTTTGACAAACAGTTGACTGTAAACCTATGCTCCAATATTTTGTGCTACTGTTGCACATCACACATCAGATAAACAGTGGACAAATAAATAATAGAGATTAATTGTCATTATTTATCATCAACTTCATTTCTCTTTCAGCAACAAGTAAAGAAGGAAGGTGAACGAGTCAGATCTTTTTTTCATTCAATATGTTTTGCCTTATATAGTAGTATATAAAATGGATTTATATTTCACTTCCCAAAGATATTGAAAAAGTTCCACTAAAGAAAGCTAACCCGAGGTTTATTTCATGCAGGTTGTAACTTCTCCACAGGAAGCTTCAAATTTCTAGGAAATCTTCTTTATGTCCTGCTATAACTTTGACAGAACACCAGATAAATAACATTGCTTGACTGTTTTTCTAAAGTTAATCCTAACCTCTGATATATCAGTAGGAAATCAGAACTGATTCAAATTAGTCTATCTACATGATTCACATCAGCCTGATCTTTATTTACGTGTAGGAAAGAACTGCGGATGCTGGTTTAAATCGAAGGTCACAAAATTCTGGAGTAACTCAGCGGGACAGGCAGCATCTCGGGAGAGAAGAAATGGGTGACATTTCGGGACGAGACCCGTCAGACCCGAAGTCTCGACCCGAAAGGTAAAAAGTAAAGATGTTGCCAGTCCCGCTGAGTTACTCCAGCATTTTGTGATCTTTATTTATATTTTGTTCAATTGGAAACATCTGATCTGTCCCTGGTTGGGCTCGAGCATCCCTGGATTGGTGGTATTTTATTTCATAGGTATGAGTGAATTGGAGAAAGCCTCAAACCTAGAGTGAGGGCTCGATGTCCTAGTATTAATCTTGTCCTTTTTCACAGTGGGGGACAAATATTGACCATGAATTCTGTCTTAAATGTGTATTCACTTGTGACAGCGTTCATCATATTCTCATTCTCTTCAGAACTTATTCCTTCTAATATCCTTACATGTAAGAATATACTTGCTACATGAAAGGTTTATAGACTATCTAAGCACAACACTTTGAGTTTGTTTTTAATACATAATACTCATTTAGTCATTGATTATTACTCTAAAGATTGGATTTTAATTGTGGTTTCTCATGGAAATAATAATCTTGAAAATGTAGGTATTTGAATACATCAAAGCAGTGGGTTTTAACTATTAGTTATTTTGCATTCATAAAATAATTACTTGGGGAATCAACAGATTAATTCAATTTAAGAGTATTTATAATCATGCTTACAGATAAATGATGGTATTATGCCCTTATTTTTACAGTTACATCTGTTTATTGGTATCAATAAATCCATAACACATGATTAATTTTTACTCATAATCTGCAAATTGTGATAAGATCCTGGCAGAATCTGAGCATTTCAAAACCTATTGCATATCAGATATTGGCAAACTGAAATTGAATGCCCTGATGACAAAAAGTGCTTTGTTTAACATAAATTTACTAAGATCCAACTGATCAACAAGTCAACAATTATATTAAAGCAAAATATTTGAATACAATAAACAATTAAAGCATACCATTGCAAGTGAGCAATTCCTGGCAAGAAAGAGAAAATAATTTGCACAATTTTCCACAGATCAACAGTAGCTTGATTTTAACCAGAAATAATTTCTGGGGGTCAGTAGATTAAACATCCAATGTTTGCCTTGCAATGTACTTATAAAATTCAGTTCGATTGATATAGCTTGTTGGTCGTGAATGGAATCGAACAGATGCTGAAATAAATGTTATACTTTAGTCACAACAGTATCAGGAACTAATCTGCATCATTAAGAATAATCATGACCAGTGTGGGATAGGATACAATCAGGCTTTTCAATGACAACAAAAAATGATGGAAACACCCAGCAGCTCAGGCAGCATCAGTGGAAAGGAAAACAGAGTTAATGCTTCATTCCATCAGAACTGGGAAAGTGAAAACAAGTCCATCTGACCAGCAGAGAAGATGGCGAGAGCAATTGAAAGATCAAAGGGAATGTATGTAACAGGGTGAAATGATGTAGCCAGTGAACAGACCGTTAAGCTCCTTTGTCTGCGTGAAGTGCTACTAATGTGAAATCTGAGTGATGTTACATAATCTGGCCCTCCGGGAATGTCCTATCATTTGTATATTTGGAACTGAGTCTACTTTCACAATCGAAAAGGGATTTTTGGACCAAGGAAGGAAATGGAATGTGGTAACTGCAAAATGAGAAGAGGAAGTTAGGTAAAAGGCTAAAAAGCAGGGCCTCCAGAGTAGTGACCTCTGGATTACTTCCAGTGCCATGTGCTGGTGAAGGAAGGTACAGGAAGATAGAGCAGATGAATGTGTGACTGAATAGTTGGTGCAACGGGCAGGGATTCAGACAGAATCATTGGGATCTGTTCTGGGGCAGAGGAGACCTGTACAAGAGAGATGGGTTGCATTCAAACATAGGTGGGTTTAAAATAAATTGGTAAGGGGGGTGGGATCCTACGCAGGACCGAGGCAGGGGAGTAGCTGGAAGTTGGTATTGATGGCAATGAAAAGAAAGTTCAGTGGAAAGAATAGACATGAGCATGGCAGTCAATGAGGAAGGACAGTTGTTTTGAATTGCACTTATTTTGATGTGAGTGGCCTGATGGGTAAGGTAGATGTCCTCAGGAAATGAATAGGTACGTGTGACTGGGACGTTATAGGCATTACAGAAACCTAGGTAAGAGAGAGACAGGGCTGGCAGATTAATATTCCAGGGTATAGATGCTTCAGGGGGAGATAGAGGTGGGGGCAAAAAAGTAGAGGATGTTGCTTTATTGATTATGAAAGATGTGAAGTCAGTAGTCAGAGATGACATTACTGATGGTTCGTCCAGTGAGGCTAAATGGGTGGAGCTGAGAAATAAGAAAGGGATGATCACCATCTTGGGTGTGTACTACATGCCCTCAAACAGTCAACATGAATTAGAAGTGCAAATATGTTGGGAGAATCCAGGCAGCTGCAGGACCAATATGGTTGTCATAGCAGAGGATTTTAACTTTCTCAATATTGACTGGGAATGCCATAGTGCAAAAGGTTTGGACGGGGCAGAATTTGTTAAATGGGGTGGGGGAGGGGGGAGGAAGAGATGTGGGGGAGGGGGGAGGGAGAGGGGAAGAGTGGGGAGTGAGGGGGAGAGGGGTAGCGGGGAGTGGTGCAAGAGAGAGGGGAAGGGGGTGGGGGGGAGATGGGGGTGAAGAGGGGTGGGGAGGAGGGAGAGGGGTGAGGAGAGAAGGAGATGGAGAGGGGGGTGAGATGGGGGAAAGGGAGCAGGAGAGGGGGTGGGTCAGGGGGTGAGAGAGGGTTTGGGGAGGGGGTGAGTTAGGGGTGGGAGAGGGGGGAGAGAGGGGTGGGGGAAGGGGAGAGAGGGAGGAGGGAGAGGAGGGGGAGGGGAGGGAGGAGAGGGGGAAGGGGAGAGAGGAGAGGGGGAAGGGGAGAGAGGGGGAAGAGTCTGGAGGGAGGGGGAGAGGGGTAGTGGGGAGGGAGGGGGAAGAGTCTGGAGGGAGGGAGAGAGTGGTAGGGGAGGGGAAGAGTGGAGAGGGAGGGGGAAAGAGGTAGGGGGAGAGAGGGGGAAGAGTGGTGAGGGAGGGGGGAGGGTAAGAGTGGGGAAGGGAGAGGGTTGGGGAGGGAGAGGGGTAGGGGAAGGGGGGAGAGAAGGGGAAGAGTGGGGAGGGGGGAGATGGGGTGGGGAGAGGGGAGAGGGGGAGAGGGGGAGAAGGAAAGGGGAGCGATTGGGGAGGGAAGGGGGAGAGGGGTAGGGGGAGTGGTGGAAAAGTGGCAGAGGGGTAGGGGGAAGGGGTGGGAGGAGAGTGGGGAGGGGGGGGGAAGGGAAGGGGAGAGTGAGGCTTGTGGGAGGGAGAGGGATGGGGAGGGAGAGGGGTTGGGGAAGGGGGAGAGAAGTGGAAGAGTGGGGAGGGAGGGGGAGAGGGGTAGGGGGAGTGGTGGAAGAGGGACAGAGGGGGAGAGAGGTGTGGGGGAGGGGGAGGGATTGGGGAGGGAGGGGAGGAGGGAGACAGGGTAGGGGAGGGAGGGGGAAGAGTGTGGAGGGAGGTGGAGAGGGGTGGGGGGAGAGAGGGGAAAAAGTGGGGAGGGAGAGTGGGAGGGGGAGGGGTAGGGGCAGTCCATCTATTCCCCATTCCCCATCACCCTCAATCCTCTTGCTCTATCCCCACACACGTGATCACGCGCTTCGACACAGGCTGCGGGGGGGGGGGGGGGGGGGGCTGGGGCTGGTGCAAAGGCATATGTAAATGAGATCCATTCCGATTGGACATCTGTGAGCATTGTGACATCACACGATGGAACGTTCACCAACGTTCTATGGGTGAGAGCTGTTTGATTGTTTTTAACATTTTTTTAACAGGGGGTAGGGGTGGAGCCAGAAACAATAGTGTTTAAGAGGCTTTTAGATAGACACGTGGATATGTCAGGAATTGAAGTACAGGTGCACAACCTTTTATCCGGTTCCAAATAACGAAAAGCTCCGAATAGCGAACATTTTTTCGGTCCTTGAAGAAAGGCCCGCAGAGGTGACAGCGGAACCTCCGGTCGGTCCTCGAAGAAAGGGGAACTAAATCCCCATTCATAAAAGAGAAGGTGAGGGTATATTGTGCGGGAGGGTTAATAATTGACAATCTGCTGCTGCCTGCCCGCTGAGTTAAAAAGTTCCCACGGTAGACTCACGATACACAGTGTATCGTGAGTCTTGCGTGGGAACTTTTTAACTCAGCGGGCAGGCAGCAGCAGATTATCGCTTCCTTCAGCTTCAGCCCACCTACACCCCTCTGCTTCCCGGCCATGTGTGTGACCCCTTCCCTCCCCTCTCCAGCTCCCCGCCCATTGCACCGGCGCGGGGGCTTTGCACTGTCTTCACGTCGGCGATGCCAGCAGGTCAGTGCCAGTCACCGGAGACGTCAGGACCAACGGGACACCGACCCCCAGGCCCACTGCAAGCACGGATATCCCAGAGACCCACAGCCCAGCCCCGTTCCAACTCCAGAGGAACACGCTCCCCGTAGGGTCAGAAGCTGATGGTGTGCAAGGTACGTCTTGTTCTTGGGGTTGCGGATGAGGGGGCGCAGCTCGGGCTGTGACGTTTCCGGCCACCCCCCTGTACATGAGCTGAGACTGGGAACTGTGGGGTTGTTTGCAGTTGCAGAGGGAGGGGGCAAGAGCGGTACAGTTCCCTGTCTCAGCTCCAGTCCAGGGGGGTGGCCGGAGACGTCAGGTCCAACGGGACACCGACTGCAAGCACGGAAATCCCTGAGACTCACAGCCAGCAGCAACTCTAGCCCAGTCCCGCTCCAACTCCAGAGGAACCCGGGTTGCAGATGAGGGGGCGCAGCTCGGGCTGTGGGCGAACTGCCACTTGTCGCTGTAGCGGCCCATCGGGGAGCGGGTTCCTGTTGGTTCTGACGTCTCCGACCACCCCTCTGGACAGGAGCTGAGAGACGTCAGAACCACCAGAAGCCGCTACCCGATGGGCCGCTACGGCGACAAGTGGCAGTTCGCCCACAGCCCGAGCTGCGCCCCCTCATCGGGACACCGACCCCCAGGCCCGCTGCAAGCACGGAGATCCCAGATCAGCAACTCCAGCCCAGCCCCGCTCCAACTCCAGAGGAACACGCTCCCCGTAGGGGCAGAAGCTGATGGTGTGCAAGGTACGTCTTGTTCTTGGGGTGGCGCAGCTCGGGCTGTGGGCGAACTGCCACTTGTCGCCGTAGCGGCCCATCGGGGAGCGGGTTCCTCTGGAGTTGGAGGGGGAGGGGGGTATTGTGCTGTTTGATCGCCCCATGCTATCCCAGGGACAGGGAGACACAGCGGCTTTTGAGAATGGTGGGCAATCACTTCCAAAGTTCTGCCCACACAGTCAGTACACCTCTCCTACACTTGTCTCCCGCACTAAGATTATCTCGCAGAGAATGATCCCAGCCTAACCCTCTTTATTCTCTCCTATTCTGCAAGAAAAAACTACATTGAAGACAAACTCGCGATCGAGTAACTGCCGGGATCGAGACGCAAACTCACGACCTTGCGGATATGAGCCGAGCGCTCTACCACTGAGCCAGCCGTTAAAATCTACGCTAAAAATCTTCCATTCGGAAAGCCGAAAAATTCCGAATTACGAAAAGTGTCTGGTCCCAAGGCTTTCGGATAAAAGGTTGTGCACCTGTATATGGATCATGTGTAGACAGATGAGCTTAGTTTATCTTGCCATCATGTTTGGCACTGACATTGTGGGCTGAAGGGCTTGTTCCTGTGCTGTACTATTCCATGTTCTTAAAAAAACAATCCCACACTGAGTGACTGAATTCAATAGCCTCAAGGAACTATAAAACGACGCATCCACCATTCAAGAACAAATATTAAAAAAATAAATTTCAGAGGATGACAGAACCAAGAGAGCTACTGAAATATCATTTTTTGTATTGCAATTTGTGGTGGGAGTGTCTGCGTGAGATTGGTAGGATTACTTCTGAGGAGAAATGAAAGAGTATGACCAAGTGATGGGAAAGAGTGGGGGGTTTCCAAGAGCAATCTTGTTTTAAAAGAGTCAAATAAATGGATTTAGGTATGAAAAATAAAAGCTTGCCCATATTTAGAAAATAAGCAAACAAATCTGCGAATATCCCGTCGTGGATCAAAAATGGAAGCGTGCACCCAACATGGAGAAAATAAAGAGAAAGCATTAATGAAAAACACAGCAGTAACACCCGAGCAAAATGCCATGATTACAGATTGAATGGTTGCTCCCCTGCTGGGAACATTATTGCTCTGAACATGTAAACACTATCCAACAACTGTTTTCAACATACCTCTTAGGGAGCAAAAAGATTGCTTTGCCTCAGAGAATGTAGGTTTAACATCACCTAATATTCTTCCTTTCTTAAGTGCCAAACATTAATGTTGTTCTGCCACTGGCTGCAATTCTATGCTTAGACTTTAATGCATTCTGACGTGATCAATGCACATGACTCAATAAGCAAGATCACAATGTTCACGTTGAAACAACATGGATAGTGAAAAATCAAAGTCTTTATTTGTTCTATTAAATTAGGTTGGCTTTTTAAATTACGCCACCAAGATATTTTTCTTCAAAACACCAAGTTTTATGATACTATTTTTTAAAAAATCTGTAACTTATTTTTCAAATGAACATATCCTGCAAGATGTCAAACAAAACATGGGTCATCAATTGACCAAGTGAGAATCTCACAATAGTTTGCAATTATGCTGTGGATCAATATATGGGCGGATGTAGTTATCTTTAGCTGCTTGGTCAATATGAACATCAGTGCCTTTCCAAGCTCAATCAGTATTGGCACTAGGGACATAAAAATAGTGTTTACCAAATCAAATCTGCTAACCAAGCTGTGGTGTTATACCCTTCAGGCAAACACTTCAAAATGTCTCTTTATAGCTGGCCTACAAATAAATTGCCAGTGCACTTCCAAACATCCACATTTCTCCTATTGAATAAATCCCTGGCTATATTGCAGCAAAACTGCAACATACTATAGTAATAATAAAAACATTTGTATTTGGCCATGACTGTGGATAAATTTTGCATTTCATTGATTCCCCCTTTTATGGATATCATCAATATAGTGATAATTATCAATTGTAAAATAATAAAAAATAAATATTCGATTAAAATCAAGGCATGAAGCTGCAGTACACATAATATAATATCCACCTGGACTAGGCTGTCATTGTCAATAAAAGCCATACAGCACGTAAATGAGCCATTCAACCATTCGCTTCATGTTAACAATCAGCACTCATTTACAATAAAATGGAGATGCAAAATGCTAGAATTTTGAGCAATAAACAAACTACTAACTAGAGGAATTCAGTGGGTTGGAGAGCAATTATGGAGGGATTGTGGAGGGATCAATTGTGAATGCTGAAAGGCTTAGATAGCCATGATTTAATGGTGGAGTAGACTTGATGGTCTGAATGGCCTGATTCTGCTCCTATAACTTATGAATTTATTGCATCTGTGTTCTTGATGTGGCCTCCTCTACATAATTGAAATCACCTTCCCATTCCCATGCCGACCTTTGTGACCTCAGCCTCCTCCACCGCCAGAGTGAGGCCGCACCCAAGCTAGAAAAATGGTAAGAACATGACTTCATATTTTGCTCGGGTAGCCTACTGTATGAACAATGAATTCCTCAATTTCAGGAAACACTACCATACTGCTTCTCATCTACCCAATCTCCCCCCACCCCGCAGAGCATTTTGTTTTCCTACCCAATCTCCTCCCGCCCCCAGTTCTGTTCCCTTCCTCTATTTTGTTCCTTTTTTTTCCTTCCCTAATCCGGGTCCCCTATTTTCCTTTCTCCCTCACTTCCTTCCCGCCCATTCCCTTCCATCCCGTCCCTCCTTGTGGTTCTACATGTTGCTCCACATCTTCCTTCCGTAACAGATTCCACATGGAGACTCTTTTTGTCTTCTCTTCTTCACCCATCTCTCCTCAACTGACAATTACCTCTCACCACCAATCACTTGCCATTTATTGCCCCACAATCTGTTTTACCAGCTTTATTCTACTCTATCAGTCTGAAGAAGGATCCTGACCCAAAACATTGACTGTTCATTTCTGCACATATGCTACGTGCCCTGCCGAGTCTCTCCAGAAGTATTTTTTCTCATTTATAATATTCCTTGTTTGGATATAATCTGTTCCTTGCTCCTACATTGATTTCAAACTAGCCATTTTTCTTAGTGAATAGAGAACACACTTGAGAGGCTGAATGGCCTATTCCAGTTTCAATATTCTAAACACATTTAAATGAACACCTTGCAAAGATTTGTAGAGTTTGCTGGTTAGCGCAAGGAAATGCCCATTGAAAGTAATGCTGCACCCGTTTTAAATCGCAGATTAAAACGATATAAAGTGTATTCAGAAAGTATTCAGACCCCTTCAATTTTTCAAAATTTTGTTACGTTACAGCCTTAAATTCAAATGGATTCAATTCATTTTTTTTATCATCAATCTACACACAATACCCCCAGAATGAAGAAGCGACAATAGGTGTTTAGAAATTTTTGCATAGTAATTAAAAAGAAATAACTGAAATATCACATTTGCATAAGTATTCAGACTCTTTGCTATGACACTCAAAATTGAGCTTAGGTTCATCCTGTTTCCATTGATTATTCTTGAGATGTTTCTACAACTTGATTGGAGTCCACCAGTGGTAAATTAAATTGATTGGACATGATTTGGAAAGGCACACACCTGTCTATATAAGTTGACAGTGCATGTCAGAGCAAAAACCAAGCCGTCGACCTCCGAGACAGGATTGTGTAGTCACAGATCTGGGGAAGGGTATAAAACAATTTCTGCAGCATTACAGGTCCAGAAGAGCACAGTGGCCTCCGTCATTCTTAAATGGAAGAATTTGGAACCACCAGGACTCTTCACAGAGCTGGCCGCCCGGCCAAACTGAGCAATCGGGGGAAAAGGGCCTTGATCAGGGAGGTGACCAAGAACTCTGACAGAGCTCCAGAGTTCCTCTGTGGAGATGGGAGAACCTTCCAGAAGGACAACTATACCTGCAGCACTCCACCTTTATGGTAGAGTGGACAGACGGAAGCCACTACTCAGTAAAAGGCACATGACAGCCCGCTTGGAGTTTGCCAAAAGGCACCTAGAGGACTCTCAGACCCTGAGAAATAAGATTCTGATAAAACCAAGATTGAACTCTTTGGCCTGAATGGCAAGCGTCACGTCTGGAGGACACCAGGCACCCACCAGGCACCCCTCATCACGGTGAAGCATTGTTGTGGCACCATCATGCTGTGAGGATGAGTTTCAGCGGCAGGAACTGGGAGACTAGTCAGGATCGAGGGAAATATAATCGGAGCAAAGTACAGAGAGATCCTTGATGAAAACCTACTCCAGAGTGTTCTGGACTTCTGACTGGGGTGGAGGTTCACCTTCCAACAAGACAACTACCCTAAGCACACAGCCAAGACAATGCAGGAGGGGCTTTGTGACAAGTCTGTGAATGGCCCAGCCAGAGTCTGGACTTGAACCCGAACGAACATCTCTGGAGGGACATAAAAATAGCTGTGCATTGATGCTCCCCATCCAACCTGACAGAGCTTGAGAGGATCTGCAGAGAAGAATGGGAGAAATTACCCAAATACAGGTGTGCCAAGCAAGTAGCGTCAGACCCAAGAAGACCTGAGGCTGCAATCGCTGCCAAAGGTGCCTCAACAAAACACTGAGTAAAGGGTCTGAATTCTTATGTAAATGTGATATTTCAGTTATTTATTTTTAATTACTTTGCAAAAATTTCTAAAGACCTGTTTTCACTTTTTTATTATGTGTAGATTGATGGAAAAAAAAAGAATTTAATCAATTTTGGAATAAGGCTGTAACATAACAAAATGTGGAAAAAGTGAAGGGATCTGAATACTTTATAAATGTAATGTAGGCATACTTCCACCAAGTAATTTTGCAAAGTTGTAAGGTGATACTAAAAGATCATCTGAAAGAGTTTTGTGACAAATTCTTTAAATCATCTTTGTTTTGTAAGCAAAATTATATTTGTGTAATATAATTCATTAAGGATTAATTATTTTATTCATTGTTCCTTTCTTTTATCTTCTGATGTCAAAACAAGTAATAAGACGAATAAGGCTTACATTTTGAGTTTAACTTGCTCCTAACTCTTGCGCCTTCTTTGCACTTGGATCTAAACATCCCTTGATATCATTACATTTAAGAAAGAACTGCAGATGCTGGAAAAATCGAAGGTCGACAAAAATGCTGGAGAAACTCAGCGGATGAGAAAGCATCTATAGAACGAAGGAATAGGTGACGTTTTGGGTCGAGATGCTTCTTCAAACAAGTCAAGAGAGACAAAAGACAAGAGACATTTATTTGTCACATGTACCAATTGGTGCAGTGAAATGTGTGGTCACCATTCAGCCATACAAATAAAAAAAAGAGCACAGAAGACGATAGTCTTTAACATAGACATCCCCACACAGCAGAATCAAAGTTTCCCACTGTGAGGGGAAGGCACCAAAGTTCAGTCATCTTGACTATTTAAGAGCCTACCAAAACCTGCCACCCCTCCCACGCTCCCAAACCCACCTCTATCTGCTCTGCCCACTCGACTTATCCTCTACATTTTCCCTCTGCCCTCTGCAATGTCACCCACCTGACAATTAGTTTAACCCTTCTTAAATACTGTGTCCAGGGACTATTGTGTATGCAAGTAAGAATAGCTATGATTATATTTCACATCTAATGAAAAATCATTTTGCAAGATGATGCACAATCATTTGAATCCAAGTGCTATTCATAAAGATTGGCCCACTAAGTAATTACAGTACAGACTGGCTCCAACTGAGTAAGTTGGGCTTTCTGTGTAATTTTAAGGGTCCATATTTCTAATGTGATGTGGTTGCCAGTTGTTCATGTAAAGTTAATAGTGAACATTTATCTCAGTTTGACACAAATACCCAAGGTTAGATTTTGTAAATTTGCTTTGTCAATTTGGAATCTTGCCAAATGAGAACAGAACGAGAGGATTCATATGTGAAAATCAATAGATTCGACAGCATTTTATCAAAATCTGTGAATAGATTTATCCGCGCAACTGAATTTTACATGTGCTTTTGATGTGAAGTCTCTATGGCAAATAACTGAATTTATAAATTGTCCCTCATATCATTACAATTTTTCTCCTTGGGATTCACCCAGTGTCCTGAATTGTCATTCGATTTTCAGCAGACAATGACCAGGAAACATAAAGCTTTGGTGATTGGTACCAAAGTAGGACCATCTGCTATTGCTGGAGTAATCTCTCAGTTTTTAAAACCAATTATTAAACAAGTACAAAAAGTAGATCTGGAGAAATAACTTCCCGATTACCACATTTTACAAGAGACTCTGGTGTTGGAGAACTATTTGCTCGGCAATTTTCTGATAATTATGCACCTTCACAGAGTTTAAATAATATAAATGACTGCAGGAAATAATGATCTCGGGAAGCCCACTGTTGCATTATTATTTCCCATGTAACTGGCAACAAATGGATCAGAAAATGTCTGGCTGCAGTCAATTAAATGTGTCTAAACAAAAACAATCGTGGGATATTATATATTTAAAGTGCTGCTTGTAACTTGAGAGCTAATGCTCAATTTTCTAGGACATTTTTCTCCCAGATAATAGCATTAAATATACATGTAGGTCTTGGATAATAGCTGGCAGTGAACTACAAGGCAGTAATTCATTTCAGCAGTTATCCGGGCACCCTCGGCTCTGACAGCGAGGCTCGAGTGGTTTATGAATGTCAGTAGGTCTGCAAGGTTAAATTACTCTTTCGTAATCCACTACCTAATATTTGCTATTGTTTCTGTTATACAGAGGTTTCACTTTCTGGTTATTCTTCACCAAAATACACCAACATAATAATAAATACCTGTTTCCATGCTACTCAAAACTAAAGCCTAAATTTCAAAAAATGAGCATTTATCGTTTTAGTGCACGTCCTGCGATTCTCACGTTTAATTCAGCCAATGACTTGCCATTCCATTCAGAGAATTTAGACGTGTTAATGTTCCTCTAAATACTGAGTTCTTTGCTAAAAATATCTAGCTGATTCAGGAAGTAGTTACCCCTGTTTTGATGCCTTTCCTAAACATCATGCACATGTTTGATCAGAAAGCTGAGAAATCTGCAATTTGATTTATTTCATAGGAATTTGATTGTTTTTTGAAAGAGATGATGAAGAGGATTGATGTGGGCAGGGAGATAGATGTTTGCGGCATGGACTTTAGCAAGGCCATTGACAAGTTCCCACATGGCAAGCTGGTCACAGTTGAATCTCAAGGAATGCAGAGTAAGCTAGCCAATTGGATACAAAAACAGTTGGTGGTAGGAGTCAGATGTAATCGTGGAAGACTGTTTTCAGGTAGAACAGTCACCAGTGGTAATCCAAAGGGATCAGTACTGGGTGCACTATTGTTGTCATCTATTTAATGATTTGTATGAAAATCTAGTTGGCATGGTTAGTAACTTTGCAGCTAATACCAAAATTGTTGTTTAGTGCACAGTAAAAGTGGTTATCCAACTGTAGAAGTGGGCCAAGGGTGGATAATAGCTGGCAGTGAACAACAAGGCAGTAATTATTTTCTTTTGTTTTAATATATTAATAAAAATACATCGATTGATGCTCCTGGACACATTGGAAGCAATTGGAAGCAATTGTACAAAAAAACTTGACAATTTTGCACAGCTTAAATTTTTACATTTTTCAAACAGAACATTAAATTAAAAAGAGAAGAAAGAGAAGAAGGAGAGAAAGGAAAGAAAGAAGAAAAAAAAGGAGATATATCAGTCGACCCACCCATGTGCCTGCACACCCAGCCCGACGATCAGTTTTGAATTTGTGGTCAACCATTGTATTGCTCAAGAAATTCAATAAAACGAGACCATATTTTTAAAAATTGTTCAGGTTTATCATTCAAGACAAACCTAATTCTCTCTAGATGTAGTGTATCCATCATTTCTGTAATCCACATCTTCACTGAAGGGACTGCTGCCTTTTTCCAGAATTTAAGTATGTTTTTTTGCTGATATTAGACTGTAATCGAGAAAGGGTCATTGAGAGACCGTTAGATTGCTACATGCCTGATATTCCCAGTATTATCAATTTTGGTTCTGGCTCTAATGGAGTTTTGAAGGTGACGCTGAATACTTTGGTCCAAAAACGTTCTATTTTTGTACACAGTACAAAACTGTGGGTTCTTGAGATTTACATTTATCGCAGAGGGGAAACACTGGGGAAAATCTTGCTCAATTTGGTCTTTGAGTATTATAGCCTGTGCAGCACTTTGAACTGTATCAGAGTGTCTGGCATTTAAGGAGCAAAACTGGATGTATTGTAGGCTTTCGTCCCATATATCCTTGGAGATTTGTTGACCCATCTCATCTTCCCACAGTAATTCATTTTAGCGGTTCTCCGGGCACCCTAAGTTCAGAGTGCAAGGCTTGAGTGTTTTATGAATGTCAGTAGATCTGCACAGGTTTTGAGAACATGACCAGGTACACCATGGTGTACAGAGGGCTCGCCCTCGATTATGAGGATTCACCCTCCTGAATGATCTTCTGACATCTGCCTTGATGACTGAGATTGCAATGCCATCTGCAATATGAGGGCCCAAGAAGAAACATCAGAGTTCTTCCTATTAAAGCGTGCATTGAACGCAATGAGTTCATCCGCGAGTAATGCCTCACTGTCGCCTGAGCTGCCACTTGGTTTGGCCTTGTAGGAATTGATGGCGTACAAACCCTGCCAAAGCTGCCTAATGTCCTTCACTGAGAGTGAAAGTCCCTTTTAATCTTTTTGATGGCCTTATCAAGGTCGTACCTGGACATCTTAAATGAATCTGTGTAGCCAGAACTGCCCGAGATCTGGTTGTCATAGGATTGGGGACCTCCTAATTAACTCAAGACTTCTGGTTGGGAAACACTTGGATAGTTTTTGTGGGAATACACTCCTCTACATATTTTCTTATGATATTGGTATGCTGTGTCGTATTCGTTCAGGTCCATTGCCGAATCCTTGAACATCGCACAGTCTACCTATTCCAAGCAATCCCGGAGTTGTTCCTCTGCCTTCCTTGACCAGCTCTGTGCAGTCCTCACTGCTGGGGCTACACTCGTCAGTCACTGCCTGTCCACAGGAAGAAGGCAACCAGATGGTCGGATTTCTCAAAGCCGTCTTCTTCTTGCGTATGGCGTGCACAGCCTAAAGTTGTATGACAACTTGTTCTATTTGATCTTATTTGATTGTGCACGCCAGGTTGATTGCATTCGTCGAAATAGGGTGGACCACGTGAAGGTTGCAATCTCCTACCCCATTTCTCAAAGTGAGGAGGCATGGGCAATAGGCATCTTTGACAGTGAAATAGCAGTGGTTGAGGATGTTCGATCATCTGGTGCTGCAGGACAAGTGCTGCTGGTAGTTTGGAAGTGATTTCTTGAATCTGGCCTTGTTGAAGACCCCAGCTATGATAGGAAAGGTGTCCGGTTATGCTGTCTGGTTTTGTTGACCATGGCAGGTAACTCCTCCAGCACTAGACATATGTCTGCATGGGGTGGGATGTAGCTACATCCAGAACTCTCTACAATTTATTGCGGTCTTGGTCAGACCTGTTCCCAAACCAAGCTGTAATGCTACCCTACAGTATGCGGCAGGGTAAGAGTTTAAAGGCTGTACAAGGGGGAAGATCTTTTCACCCATGAAATGGGAAGTGCCTGAAATGCACTACCTGGGATAGAAGCTGATTTGATCATACCATTTAAGAGTATTTTAGAAAGGCACATGTATATGTAGGGAAGTCAGGGATATGGATCATGTGCAGACTGAAATGATTAGTTTAATTGGCATCTTGCCTGGCACTGACATTGTGGGCCAAAGGCCTCTTCCTCTGCTATACTGTTAGAAACATAGAAACATAGAAATTAGGTGCAGGAGTAGGCCATTCGGCCCTTCGAGCCTGCACCGCCATTCAATATGATCATGGCTGATCATCCAACTCAGTATCCCGTACCTGCCTTCTCTCCATACCCTCTGATCCCCTTAGCCACAAGGGCCACATCTAACTCCACATCTAACATCTGTTCTGTGTTCTATGTAAGTATATTTCAAGAATCTTGGCCTTGGATAGACCCCTATCTGCAACTGCTTCTGGTCTTCCTGACTGACAGGCATCAGCCTGTTAGAATTGGTTATAACATTTCTTCCATCCTGACTGTTACCACTGTCCCCTCAGGCTTATGTGCTGAGTCTACCCCCTCATATGTCTAGCAAACTAACTGGTTCTTTTGTACTGATGCAGTGATCAAGAAAGTGCATCAGCATCTTTATTTCATATTCATCTGAGAAGATTCAAAATGTCCATGAGGATTCTCTCGATCTTCGAGAGATGCAGTGAGGAAAGTAGTCTGACAGGATACATCTCAGTCTGGCATGACCACTAGCAGGCACTTGACCATTCAGCCCGCAGAGAGTGGTGAACACAGCCCAGTCCACACAAGCTCATCACTTCCTTCCATCCTGTCCATCGTCATGATACATTGCATCAGGAAGCCTGGACGTATCATCAAGGATGTCTGCATTCTGGCTATTCTCTATTCTACATTCTGGGAAAGGATACAGGAGCTTTCAGACTTAAGGCCAGCTTCATTCCCACCTATCATACTACTGAACCAATCATCTCTTTCACACCCTCTCATTCTTAACTCTACCTCATTTGGTTCTTCCGTTACTGCACTTTTTATTTAGTTTTTATTATTTTTGTTTTTATTTTGCTCTACTTTAGATTGCACTACAATAGACAATAGGTGCAGGAGTAGGCCATTTGGCCCTTCGAGCCATTCAATGTGATCATGGCTGATCATCCCCAATCAGTACCCTGTTCCTGCCTTCTCCCCATATCCCCTGACTCCGCTATGTTTAAGAGCCCTATCTAGCTCTCTCTTGAAAGCATCCAGAGAACCTGCCTCCACCACCCTCTGAGGCAGAGAATTCCACAGGCCCACCACTCTCTGTGAGAAAAAGTGTTTCCTCGTCTCCATTCTAAATGGCTTACTCCTTATTCTTAAACTCTGGCCCCAGGTTCTGGACTCCCCCAACATCGGGAACATGTTTCCTGCCTCTAGTGTGTCCAAGCCCTTAACAATCTTATATGTTTCAATGAGATCTCCTCTCATCCTTCTAAACTCCAGAGTGTACAAGCCCAGCTGCTCCACTCTCTCAGCATACGACAGTCCCACCATCCCAGAATTAACCTTGTAAACCTACACTGCACTCCCTCAATAGCAAGAATGTCCTTCCTCAAATTAGGGGACCAAAACTGCACACAATAGTCCAGGTGTGGTCTCACCAGGGCTCTGTACAACTGCAGAAGGACCTCTTTGCTCCTATATTCAATTCCTCTTGTTATAAAGGCCAACATGCCATTCGCTTTCTTCACTGCCTGCTGTACCTGCATGCTTACTTTCATAGACTGATGTACAAGGACCCCCAGATCCCGTTGTACTTCCCCTTTTCACAACTTGACGCCATTTAGATAGTAATCTGCCTTCCTGTTTTTGCTACAAAAGTGGATAACCTCACATTTATCCGCATTAAACTTCATCTGCCATGCATCTGCCCACTCCCCCAACCTGTCCAAGTCACCCTGCATTCTCAAAGCATCCTCCTCACAGTTCACACTGCCACCCAGCTTTGTGTCATCTGCAAATTTGCTAATGTTACTTTGAATCCCTTCATCCAAATCATTGATGTATATTGTAAATAGCTGCAGTCCCAGCACTGAGCCTTGCGGTACCCCACTAGTCACTGCCTGCCATTCTGAAAGGGACCGTTAATCCCCACTCTTTATTTCCTGTCTGCCAACCACTTGTCTATCTATGTCAGCACTCTACCCCCAATACCATGTGCCCTAATTTTGCCCACTAATCTCCTATGTGGGACCTTATCAAATGCCTTCTGAAAGTCCAGGTACACTACATCCACTGGCTCTCCCTTGTCCATTTTCCTAGTTACGTCTTCAAAAAATTCCAGAAGATTAGTCAAGCATGATTTCCCCTCAATAATTCCATGCTGACTCAGACCGATCCTCTTACTACTATCCAAATGATTCGGCTATCTCATCTTTTATAATTGACTCCAGCATCTTCCCCACCACCGATGTCAGGCTATCTGGTCTGTAATTCCCTGTTTTCTCTCTCCCGCCTTTCTTAAAAGTGTGATAACATTAGCTACCCTCCAATCCACAGGGACTGATCCCGAGTCTATAGAACATTGGAAAATTATCACCAATGCATCCACGATTTCTAGAGCCACTTCCTTAAGTACCCTGGGATGCAGACCATCAGGCCCTGGGGATTTATCAGCCTTCAGTCCCATTAGTCTAACACCATTTCCTGCCTAATGTGGATTTCCTTCAGTTCCTCCGTCAACCCAGATCCTCTGGCCACTACTATATCAGGAAGATTGTTTGTGTCCTCCTTAGTGAAGACAATCTTTGCAACATTCTGCTGTTTTGCAATTGTCATTATATTTATTATTGTGTTGATCATTAACATGTATACTGTATACTTTGTGAACTTCATGTGAACAATGAATTTCATAACACCCTGGCATAAATGACAATACACTAATCTGAATTTGAATCCCCAAAGCATACTGAGTTGAAAACATTATGGTGGAAACTAACAGCCAAGTTGAATTGTTATCAATTACACTCATTTGCAGGCCCTGGAGGGATATTTTTCTATCAGTTACAGGAATACCACCAGATACCTTTAAAAAGACTTGAAATGCTAAAAAAAAATTAAGTCAGCTCTGTGTACCAATGAAACCGCTTAGTATTTCTGAATACTTTACTAAAGTGATGAAGCAAACATTCAAAATTCTTAAAGATGGACACAAAATGTTGGAGTAACTCAGCGGGATAGGCAGTATCTCTGGATTGAACGAATGGATGACGCTTCGGGTCGAGACCCTTCTTTAGACTAATTCTTACTTCTTGTGAGAAATACATTTCAGCTGTATTAGCAGAATCTTAACCAGTACACCTCTTAAACATTAAAAGATTTTTCTTATATCATGCAAGAAAACATAAGTAAATATATTTTACAATGCTGTATATGCTGGTTGAAAGAATTCATACGATAGCCAAGTCCCTTCCTATTAACATTCAGTGGTCACCATTGACTGGAAGCTCAACTGAACATACCATACAAATGATGTGGCTGAGTATCTTGCAGCGAATGGCTGACCTCCTGGTTTCCCCAAAGCCTTCCCTTCATCCATAAATCAAAAGTCAGTAATGTGATGAAATACTTTGTAATTACCTGGATGAATGAGGCTCTAACAACTCTCAAAGCACTTGACACCATCCCGGAGAAAGCAGCGCACTTGATTGGTACCAAGTCAATCAGCCTAAAAGTTCATACTTATAGTTGGACTGCACTGTGATTGCAGTTTGTACCACCAACAAAAGGTACTGTAGTTACTCACCCCGAGTACTCCAACAGCACCTCCCAAACTTGCTATGTTTTCATCAAGAAAAACAAGTGCAGAAGCTGCCAGAGAGCATCATCACCTGCAGGTTAGCTTCCAAGTCACATACGATCCTAACCTGCATGTACGTTCTTCATCCCTGATCTTTGCTGGATCTAAATACTAGAAACCTTTATCCAACTGTGGGAATTTCTTTATCTGGCCTTCAGCAGTTAGAAACATAGAAACATAGAAAATAGGTGCAGGAGTAGGCCATTCGGCCATTCGGCCCGTCGAGCCTGCACCACTATTCAATATGATCATGGCTGATCATCCAACTCAGTATCCTGTACCTGCCTTCTCTCCATACCCCCTGATCCCTTTAGCCACAAGGGCCACATCTAACTCCCTCTTAAATATAGACAATGAACTGGCCTCAACTACCTTCTGTGGCAGAGAATTCCAGAGATTCACCACTCTCTGTGTGAAAAATGTTTTCCTCATCTCGGTCCTAAAAGATTTCCCCCTTATCCTTAAACTGTGACCCCTTGTTCTGGACTTCCCCAACATCGGGAACAATCTTCCTGCATCTAGCCTGTCCAACCCCTTAAGAATCTTGTAAGTTTCTATAAGATCCCCCTCAATCATCTAAATTCTAGCGAGTACAAACCGAGTCTATCCAGTCTTTCTTCATATGAAAGTCCTGACATCCCAGGAATCAGTCTGGTGAACCTTCTCTGTACTCCCTCTATGGCAAGAATGTCTTTCCTCAGATTAGAAGACCAAAACTGTACACAATACTCCAGGTGTGGTCTCATCAAGACCCTGTACAACTGCAGTAGAAGCTCACTGCTCCTATACTCAAATCCTTTTGCTATGAATGCTAACATACCATTCGCCTTCTTCACTGCCTGCTGCACCTGCATGCCTACTTTTAATGACTGGTGTACCATGACACCCAGGTCTCGTTGCATCTCCCCCTTTCCTAATCGGCCACCATTCAGATAATAGTCTACTTTCCTGTTTTTGCCACCAAAGTGGATAACCTCACATTTATCCACATTATACTGCATCTGCCATGCATTTGCCCACTCACCCAGCCTATCCAAGTCACCTTGCAGCCTCCTAGCATCCTCCACACAGCTAACACTGCCCCCCAGCTTCGTGTCATCCGCAAACTTGGAGATGTTGCATTCAATTCCATCGTCCAAATCATTAATATATATCTTAAATAGCTGGGGTCCCAGCACTGAGTCTTGCGGTACCCCACTAGTCACTAGAACACCTTCCCGACCATCTTCTCATGGACGATTAGGAATCGGAAATAAATGCTCCTCGTGACAGTAATATTCAGATGTTCCCAAAAAAATGAATACATTAAAATATAAATGAGTTTGGGCAGAAAATTAAGCAATTAGTGTATTTCTGAAAACTGCTGCAATTTTAAGTAGTGTCCATACAAGTTTGTCCACAAGAAAACTCTATGCATATATCTCTAATTAATGATCTGCATTACTAACATAAAACTTAAAATGTTTTGAATAGTAGTGCAGATAAAGATTTAGTCTCAATTACTAAATCCTATGCATATTTCTTCAACTGCCAAGAAGTTAATAATGTATCCAATTAAAATCTCATCAGCATTATTTTGAGGACTATTTTCAAAGATGACAAATCAATGCAATCACAATGTTGGTCTATGTGGGATTCTACATGTCATTGAGGCGACCCCAAACATAGCTATTCTCATTAATAACAACCCTTTATTGATGTAATACCAAAAGATTATCTGTCCCATAATTCAATGAAAGGTGCCTTTGCATTGATTTATCAGCAACAAGTCAGAAACCAATTTAAATAAAATATGTTCAGAGATTTGGACTATTTTGATGACTCAGTTTTGTCAGTCATTGAGTTGGAGGAAGAGAGAGGTGTGTGATGCACAGCAAACATTTTGTTTATTCAGAAATCAGAGTCTGGAGGAGTAAATATAAACTATGACAACCTGAACCAATTAAAGTAGGATAAATTATCCAGAAAATGCAATGTGTAGATACATATACATTATGTGCATAAGGTCATTTAAGTTAAGTTATTTACAGCACTGTGATCACCAGGCCTAATTGACCATTGACTTACTTGATCATCTCCACTGTGGTTTCCGATAGCATCAAATATATCAGGCAACCTTCATTATATGTTTTGGTCAAATCCTCAAATGATTCCATTGGCATGGTAGTATATACTTGTTAAGTATTCCTGGTTAACAATTAGAAAATCATATACTATATCACAAACAATGCTCTACAACTGTCTCCCTGCATCCAGTGTCAAATGGATGAGGCTACTTTTCACAAGAGGAGTCATATCTAGACCAAAATTGCCTCTTCAGGAAGACGTAAACTGCTATGAAAAATGGCAGGCGGGTTTTCTAGTTGTCTTTCCATATCCTTATATATCAATTAACATGACTATAACAACAATTAATTTCATTAATCTTTGCGGGAACTCGTACAAATTGGCTATCTTGTTTATCTACATCACAACAGTGAGTACAATAAAATTAATGCATTGGTTTTGAAAGATTTGGAGGCATTCACAGTTGTGAAAAGCAAAATATAAACACCCCTTGGTTTTCATGGGTCATTGTTTTTATCTTTCTTAAATAACTGAACCACTTGAGCACCCCTCCAACGATAGGAATAAACGCAGACTTCAAAAAAACATATGACTGCACATATGACCTTGTGTCTCACACGCAACCTCTTCATTTCCACGATTACTCCAGGGTAAATAGCAGCAACTAATCAATCTTAAACTGATTAATCCTACCCAACATCATTTCCGCAGTTACATTTAATGGATCAGCTTTAGTTACATCTCCACCCTATGACATTAGGACTGTGGTATCAACTTCAAAAATAAAATGGGATACAATCTCTAGGTGGTTTATCAGCAATATCTTATCCTGACCCAACCTTGATACGTTGTTTAAAAGAACTATTTTTTAAAATAATTCCCTTGCTGTTGAAATAACTGGGAAAAAAAATCTGTTATTACCACTGCAATTTCCCAGAATCCTTTCTTATACCAATGCCATTTATTGCATATTTTATTCATGTGAAAGGAACTAAGGCATCAGCAGAAAACAAAGCTCAAATTAGTAATTGAAGCTCCAGGCAAGCTCTTCAAATTAAACCCCAGACAAGGGAGTTGTCCTCTGGAAAAAACCCCATGTTATACGGGTTTATAATACTGTGTAAGCAGATTATTGAGCAACACAAAAAATCCAATTTTTTTTTTGGGGGGGGCGGGTTTACCTATTGATCTTTGTTCAGATACACTTTAAAACGCTAAAAAAAATCATTATGGCAACTCAATCTAAGTTCCCAGCATATTTGCATAATTTCATCAGTTTCTCATTTTTCTTACTTGCTGTTTTGGAGACCATAGCTTTGTAAAAGTGAAGTAATTTGTTTTTTTAAGCATCGTTATTTTTCATTTGTACCCATTTATTAAGTAGTTGTTGATTTGCTTATCATTACATTTTAACTCTGATCCAAACAAAGGACAAAATGAAATGGGCAAAAACGAATTCAAGACCTTTATATGAACATATTTGCTTATTACACTTTCCGGTATTTTAAAGTACAATAGCAATATCACACTGATTTACTGCAAATAGAATAGATTTTAAAAGGTTCAGCTCATTGTCTACATAATAAAAAAGACCAGCAATCAAATCCAGTGTTGCATTAATTAACATAAGAGGATTTTGGTTCAGAAGCTCACAAAAAGTTCAAACAAAAGTTAATAGCAAACTAGCTAACTTATTGATTAAATGAACTCTATTTACTAATAATTTTAATTGGATAATGATTTGTAATCGATTATTCAACATAAGCCTAATGGGTTCTGTTCTTACTGATTCATTGTTGCATTTCAAAGAAGGCATGGTGACCTCGAACCCAACAACCTCGTGCCCAACATAGCAAGGAACTATATAGCAAGAAACTGCTGATGCTGGTTTACACCGAAGATAGATGCAAAATGCTGGAGTAACACAGCGGGTCAGGCAGCATCTCCAGAGAAAAGGAATAGGTGACGTTTTGGGTTGAGACCCTTCTTCAGACAAGGAACTATTCATTGACTGCAGAAAAGGGTAATCAGGAGGCCACATGCCACGCTGCATATATATACATTTAAAGTACATTTTTACAGGTACATGGATAGGGATGGTTTATAAGCCTATAAGTGATAGGAGCAGAATTAGGCCATTTGGCCCAACAAGTCCACTCCGCCATTACACCATGACTGATCTATCGTCCCCTCTCACCCCCATTCTCCTGCCTTCTCCCCATAACCCCTGACCCATTTAGAGGGGTACGGGTCAAATGGTACCAGCTTAGATGAGCATCTTGATCCATGTGTACGAGTTGGGCCACAGGGTTGCTTTCTGTGCTATTTACCTCTATGACTCTACAATGATTTATACAGATTTTCAATGAATATGCATAGATACATAGCTACTCTGGTAACATCTTAACAATTGACTATTCCAAAATATTCTTTGAATTAATTTGAACTTGAGCTTGGAGCTAGATTCTGTAATTTTTTTTGAATTGTCTATTATTTTGCACTCTTAATTGGATATTACACACTCTCCTAGTTGGGATCACGGAGACATGGCTCCAGGGTGACCAAGGCTGGGAGCTGAACATCCAGGGATATTCAATATTCAGGAGGGATAGAGAGAAAGGAAAAGGAGGTGGGGTAGCGTTGCTGATTAGAGAGGTGATTAACGCAATGGAAAGGAAGGACATTAGTTTGGAGGATGTGGAATCGGTATGAGTAGAGCTGCGAAACACTAAGGGACAGAAAACGCTGGTGGGAGTTGTGTACAGGCCACCTAACAGTAGTAGTGAAGTTGGAGATGGTATCAAACAGGAAATTAGAAATGCATGCGACAAAGGCAAAACAGTTATAATGGGTGACTTCAATCTACATATAGATTGGGTGAATCAAATTGGCTGGGGTGCTGAGGAAGAGGATTTCTTGGAATGTATGCGGGATAGTTATCTAAATCAACATGTAGAGGAACCAACGAGAGAGCAGGCTATTTTAGACTGGGTATTGAGTAATGAGGAAGGGTTAGTTAGCAGTCTTGTTGTACGTGCCCCCTTGGGCAAGAGTGACCATAATATGGTTGAGTTCTTCATTAGGATGGAGAGTGACATTGTTAATTCAGAAACAATGGTTCTGAACTTAAAGAAAGGTAACTTTGAGGGTATGAGACGTGAATTGGCCAAGATTGGCAATTAATTCTAAAAGGGTTGACGGTGGATATGCAATGGAAGACATTTAAAGACTGCATGGATGAACTACAAAAATTGTTCATCCCAGTTTGGCAAAAGAATAAATCAGGGAAGGTAGTGCATCCGTGGATAACAAGGGAAATCAGGGATAGTATCAAAGCGAAGGATGATGCGTACAAATTAGCCAGAAAAAGCAGCATACCGGAGGACTTGGAGAAATTCAGAGACCAGCAGAGGAGGACAAAGGGCTTAATTAGGAAAGGAAAAATAGATTATGAAAGAAAACTGTCAGGGAACATAAAAACTGACTGCAAAAGTTTTTATAGATATGTGAAAAGAAAGAGATTAGTTAAAACAAATGTAGGTCCCTTGCAGTCAGAAACAGGTGAGTTGATCATGGGGAACAAGGATATGGCTGACCGATTGAATAACTACTTTTGTTCCGTCTTCACTATGGAAGACATAAATAATCTGCCGGAAATAGCAGGGGACCGCGGGTCAAAGGAGTTGGAGGAATTGAGTGAAATCCAGGTTAGCCGGGAAGTGGTGTTGGGTAAATTGAATGGATTAAAGGCCGATAAATCCCCAGGGCCAGATAGGCTGCATCCCAGAGTACTTAAGGAAGTAGCTCCAGAAATAGTGGATGCATTAGTAATAATCTTTCAAAACTCTTTAGATTCTGGAGTAGTTCCTGAGGATTGGCGGGTAGCAAACGTAACCCCACTTTTTAAGAAGGGAGGGAGAGAGAAAACGGGGAATTACAGACCAGTTAGTCTAACATCGGTAGTGGGGAAAGCTGCTAGAGTCAGTTATTAAAGATGGGATAGCAGCACATTTGGAAAGTGGTGAAATCATTGGACAAAGTCAGCATGGATTTACAAAAGGTAAATCATGTCTGACGAATCTTATAGAATTTTTCGAGGATGTAACTAGTAGCTGTGGATAGGGGAGAACCAGTGGATGTGGTGTATCTGGACTTCCAGAAGGCTTTCGACAAGGTCCCACATAAGAGATTAGTATACAAACTTAAAGCACACGGCATTGGGGGTTCAGTATTGATGTGGATAGAGAACTGGCTGGCAAACAGGAAGCAAAGAGTAGGAGTAAACGGGTCCTTTTCACAATGGCAGGCAGTGACTAGTGGGGTACCGCAAGGCTCAGTGCTGGGACCCCAGCTATTTACAATATATATTAATGATCTGGATGAGGGAATTGAAGGCAATATCTCCAAGTTTGCAGGATGACACTAAGCTGGGGAGCAGTGTTAGCTGTGAGGAGGATGCTAGGAGACTGCAAGGTGACTTGGATAGGCTGGGTGAGTGGGCAAATGTTTGGCATGATGCAGTATAATGTGGATAAATGTGAGGTTATCCATTTTGGTGGCAAAAACAGGAAAGCAGACTATTATCTAAATGGTGGCCGACTAGGAAAAGGGGAGATGCAGCGAGACCTGGGTGTCATGGTACACCAGTCATTGAAAGTAGGCATGCAGGTGCAGCAGGCAGTGAAGAAAGCGAATGGTATGTTAGCTTTCATAGCAAAAGGATTTGAGTATAGGAGCAGGGAGGTTCTACTGCAGTTGTACAGGGTCTTGGTGAGACCACACCTGGAGTATTGCGTACAGTTTTGGTCTCCTAATCTGAGGAAGGACATTCTTGCCATAGAGGGAGTACAGAGAAGGTTCACCAGACTGATTCCTGGGATGTCAGGACTGTCTTATGAATAAAGACTGGATAGACTTGGTTTATACTCTCTAGAATTTAGGAGATTGAGAGGGGATCTTATAGAAACTTACAAAATTCTTAAGGGGTTGGACAGGCTAGATGCAGGAAGATAGCTCCCGATGTTGGGGAAGTCCAGGACAAGGGGTCACAGCTTAAGGATAAGGGGGAAATCCTTTAAAACCGAGATGAGAAGAACTTTTTTCACACAGAATAAAATAAGCATCTTTCTGATGTAGTGCAACTCTTATCCACTCACTGCTGTGAATGAAGATCTATCTTTGAATATTGGGAAATGGATTCCAATGTGATGGGACATTGGATAATAGCTCTGTTGTGGGCTGAATTCATTTTTTAGAGGGATTCCTGATTGTTATTTGATTGAGGTGAATCTCTGCAACTCTCTGCCACAGAGGGTAGTCGAGGCCAGTTCATTGGCTATATTTAAGAGGGTGTTAGATGTGGCCCTTGTGGCTAAGGGGATCAGAGGGTATGGAGAGAAGGCAGGTACGGGATACTGAGTTGGATGATCAGCCATGATCATATTGAATGGCGGTGCAGGCTCGAAGGGCCGAATGGCCTATTCCTGCACCTAATTTCTATGTTTCTATGTTTCCTGTTTATGTCATGTGACTAATTTTGTTATTCAAATAATCACCCTGCAATCGTCATCATATTTATGTCTAAATTTTATTATTTTGTTACCAGGAAGAGATGTTAGTTGGAAATTTGACATTGGACACATAATCAAATATAATATCACATGCACTTTGAACTACTCTTAGGAAATTTGACTTTAAAATCATTTGATTTTTCTGAACATTTGATCTTTCATCAAAGACAAACTTATTTATTTTTGTTTTGACAGTGATTAATTTCTTAATTGAAGTTTGCTGTGGAAGTCCAGAATATCATTGGATGCCAATCACAAGACTCTCCTGTTGATCTCTTGCCTTAAAGCAAATTCATGCTAAACTGATACCTCAGAGGGAGCTGGGAAACACCCAAGGAAATATTTGATATAAAACTCAAATGGTGGAAATCTGAAATAAATCTGATCTTGATTTTAATCTAGCGAGAAACAAATTCCGCTGATATTCTGGCCCTTTAATACTGCTTGAAACATGGTTTCGGCCTGAAATATTCCTGAGTTCGATCAGAAATACAACAATGCACATTTCCTGCCACTGGCCTGACTTTCAACATTCCTGATCCAGAAAAGAAGCCCTTGAACAAACAAAGAGCTGGGGGAACTCAGCAGATGAGGTGACATCTGTAGAGGAAATGTACAGATGATGTTTCAGTTTGGGATTCCTCTTCATACTGATGGAGAAGGGACAATGCTGGCTTCTCTTACATAGTCCCTACCTTTCCATGTAAACATAACTCCTGTCCCTCAGAATTTTGTCCAATGATCTTTAACCATTGATGTAGTCTCACTGGCCCATCATTTCCAAGCTGTACCTGAAAAGTGCTGTATTGTCATGTACACTGGACATGAACCAGGTCAGTGAAGGTATTACGTGCTACAGCATTTCAGGCACATTCAACACAATAACAACATATACACACACAATTAATTAATAGTTATTCTAACTATACTAGGCCATGATAGTGCAATGACCAAAGTAGAGCAACCAAAGTCCTCAGTAGTTCAGTACTGAGGTTGTGTTGTGGATATGGTTCTACAAGGTGCTTGACAAATCTGATGGTTGATGGGAAGAAGCTGTTCTTGAATCTGGAGGTAATGCTTCTCAGGCTCCAGTACATTCTTCCTGATGGTAGCAGCAAGACAAAAGCATAGCCAGGATTGTGTTGGTTTTCTGATGATATTAGCTATTTTATTTTCATTTTGAACAAGGGTTAATCTAGTTGTCTTCCAGTATTCTGGTACCTCACTTGTGGCTTACAACAATACAAAAATCTCCTTCAGAGCCCCAGCAATCTATTGAGGGCCTGTCCCACTAACCCGACTTTTCAGCGACTGTCTTCGACCTTCAAGCTCGAGGGCACTCGCCTGAAAAACCTCGAGCTGGATCGACCGTCATCAATGAAACCGCGAGCCGGATCGACTGTCTGCGCACACACAGAAACACATCGCAAAGGCGGGGGCCAGGGAAAGTGGGGGAGCGCTGTCTGAAATTCACACCCGCGATGAACAGGAAGGTAATAGATGGCTGGCACAGTTACGGTAAGTCCTTTAGAAAGCGCGGAGGGGGGGAGGGGAAGAGGGGGGGGGGGGGGGGGGGGGGGAGAAGGAGTGGAGACACTTTTAAGAAGCCAGACAACTTTTAACAAAGTTTAGCGGGTCAGTTTACTTACCTTTTCTTTGTCAACGAGCTTTACCTTCGATTACCTTTGATTGCCTTTGATTACCTACGATAGCATTACGACCTACTATGACCTACCTCGACTAAACCTACGAGTAAAACATATCGATTTTTTCCAAGGCGACCTTTTTTAACACACGGGCATTTTTCAGCATGTTGAAACAAATGCCGCGACCTAGCTGAGGCCTCGAGTACGCGGGGACTACTCTCGAGCATGAAGGAGAGTTACAAAGACCTCCTAGGACCTCATGTCGACCATGCTGCGAGTATGAGTCGAGGGCAAACTCTTCTAAACTCGTGAATTAGGTCGCCGCAGTGGGACAGGCCCTTTATCCTGCTTCACTTATCAACCTGTGTTGTTAGTACCAATATAGATTAAAACCTGGGTCTGAGGCTGGGTCAACCTCACTTTTCAGAATGTTCTGAGACATGTTTGACCCTGGCATTTGGGAGGCACCATCCTGGAGTCTCACTTATGGCCACATAAATGCCTGTCTATTCCCCGGACTATTGAGTCCCTTATCACTACTGCTCATTTAGACACTGTTCTTCCCTGCTGTACTGGAAACATGATTATACCAACTTGGCAGCTGCCACTTTATTCGATAAGGATATCCCCCCCTCCCCTCCCCCAATAGTATCCAAGGGAGTATACCTGGGGGAAGGAAGGGACGGGATTAGTAGATCATGCACTGTCTGTCTGTCTTTCCTCACATTCATCCAGATACCGCTTTGCTGAAGACAGACACAAAATGCTGGAGTAACTCAGTGGGACAGGCAGCATCTCCAGAGAGAAGGAATGGGTGACGTTTCAGGTCGAGACCCTTCTTCAGATAGGCACTATTTTGCAAAACCTGCAGAGTGGACACCTTCCAGAAGTTCCTATTGACAATACTTTCCACCTCCCGGATGCTTTTCACTGTAGCTCCAACCGATCTATGCAGTCACAAAGGAGCTGCAGCTGGACACACTTCCTGCTAACATAGTCATCAGAGACACTTGACCTCCCTGATCTCCCACATCTCACAGGAGGAGCACACCACTTTGCTGACTGCCATTACTAATCCTTCTGACTACTAATGTCAATAAAAAGGAATGACCTTATCTTGTTGGAGAGTGCTTCAGTAACATGTACTGAAACAGAGTAACAGTGCCATTTCACAGTAAAAACCAACAACGCTTTTCAATAATGGTTGCATTAGATGATTCTGACATATCGATGCTTTGATAAAAACTACATTACACAACACTGTTTAAAATTTTCAAAATAGAGAAGTGCCATTTTCAGACTAGAGTGTTTTCCTTCAAACCATTTAAAATATTGAAGTGGTAAATGTGAAAATAATTCTGTTGTTAATGCAGGATTATATCTTTGAACTAAGCGATTAATCAAACCATTTTAAAATTATTTGACAACAGTAACAAAATGGTATATAACATGGTATTGTTTAAATTTATAAATGTGTACATTGCTGGTTTAAATCAATGGCGGGGCTTGAATGCCATCACCTCCTACAAGGCGAAACCAAGAGGCAGCTCAAATGTCAGCAAAGCATCACTCCCTGACGAGCTCAATCAGTTTTACACACGCTTTGATAGTGAGAACACTAATTTGCCTTCCCGAGCCCCCATTCGCCGTGATGGTATTTCAGTCACAGTCAGAGGCCGACGTCAGAAAATCCTTCAGTGGGGTAAACCCTCGGAAAGCGCCTGGACCTGATGGTATGTCCGGTCGTGTTTTAAAAACCTGTGCGGACCATCTGGCTGGAGGTTTTACGGACATTTTCAACGTCTCACTTCTGAGGTCTGAGGTTCCCACCTGCCTTAAAAGGGCATCAATAATACCGGTGCCCTAGAAGAGCAAGGTGACATGCCTCAATGACTATCGACCAGTGGCACTAACTTCTGTGATGATGAAGTGCTTTGAGAGGTTGATTATGACGCATATCAACTCCTACCTTGACAAGAACTTCGACCCATTGCAGTTCGCTTACCGCCACAAGAGGTCAACGGTGGATGCGATCTCACCGGCCCTCCACTCCGCTCTGGACCACTTGGACAACAAAAACTCATATGTCAGGCTGTTATTCATCGACTACAGCTCGGCATTTAATATCATCATCCCCTCCAAACTGGTTACCAAGCTCTCAGATCTGGGTCTCTGCGCATCGCTCTGCAATTGGATCCTCGATTTCATCCACAGACCACAGTCTGTCCGTATTGGTGGAAATAGGTCATCCTGATTAACAATCAGCACGGGAGCACTCCAAGGCTGCGTGCTCAGCCCCCTGCTGTACTCACTCTATACTCATGACTGCGTAGCCGGACATAGTGTGAACTCCATCATCAAGTTCGCCGATGACACCACTGTTGTGGGACGAACCACTGATGGTGATGAGTCAGAGTATATAAGTGAGATCGACTGATTGACCAAATGGTGCCAGCACAACAACCAGGCTCTCAACACCAGCAAAACCAAGGAACTGATTGTGGTCTTTGGAAAGGGTAGGATAGGGACCCACAATCCCGTTTATATCAACAGGATGATGGTGGAAAGGTTCATGAACTTCAAATTCCTGGGCGTGCATATTTCCGAAGATCTTTTCTGGTCCCAGCACACTGAGGCAATAATAAAGAAGGCACATCAGTGCCTCTACTTCCTGAGAAGATTACGGAGAGTTGGTATGTCAAGGAGGACTCTCTCGAACTTCTACAGGTGCACAGTAGAGAGCAAACTGACTGTTTGCATCGTGGCTTGGTTCGGTAACTTGAACGTCCAGGAGCAGAAAATATTGCAGAAAGTTGGGACCACTGTCCAGTCCATCATCGGTCTGACCTCCCCACCATCGAAGGGATCTTTCACAGTCGCTGCCTCAAAGAGGCTGCCAACATCATCAAGGACCCACACCATCCTGGACACACACTCATCTCTCCGTTGCCATCAGGTAGAAGGTACAGGAGCTTGAAAGCTGGAACATCCAGGTTCAGGATCAGCTTCTTCCCCACGGCCATCAGGCTATTAAACTCGCCATCAAACAAACTCTGAACAATAACAGCGTATTGCACTTTGTCTGTTTATTTATTGTGTGTATATGTATATGGTTTATGGTATATAAACACACAGAAATTTTATCTACTTCTGTATTATGTTTACATATTCTGTTGTGCTGCAGCAAGCAAGAAGAATTTCATTGTCCTATCTGGGACACATGACAATAAAACTCTCTTGACTCTTGACTAGATAGACGCAAAATGCTGTTGTAACGGGGGACGTTTCAGATCGAGAAGAAGGGTCTCCAGAGATGCTGCCTGTCTCGCAGAGTTACTCCAGCATTATGTTTAATTTATAAATGTGTTATTCATTTATGAAGATTATTTATTTTACATTGGCTTTAATTACTGCATCGTAGGCAAGCATGTCCTCTGATTCTCAATCGGGGATGAAGGTATGGTTCAATTTATGTAAGGTGAGTTGGGTTTGCAGTTACCATTTTCCGCCAAGTTTTTCCTTCATTGCCAGTGTGAGCAGAAAAACGTTGTCTAGGTTATCTCCTCCCTTCTTTTTTCTTCTCTTCTTCTTCCTGATACTCTTGCTCCTCAGGTGAGTGCTGTATACCTGTGTAAAGGTGATGGTTGCAGCATGCAATAGAACAAATCATAACCCATGTAGTGTCACGCACTACTGGACTCTATAAATGCAGCCCAAGTAGTAAAAGTGTTGAATAGGCTGTGGAGGCTGTCAATTGATATTTTTAAGGCAGAGATAGATTCTTGATTAGTATGGGTGTCAGGGCTAATGGGGAAAAGGCAGGAGAATTGGGTTAGGAGGGAGAGATAGATCAGCCATGATTCACTGGCAGAGTAGATTTGATGGGCCGAATGGCCTAATTCTGCTAATAACACCTATGAACTTATGAAGTGTTGTTTCAGTATGCCAATCGTCTGCTATTCCACATTCCATGTTGTTATACAGCTTTATTGCATAAAAATGTAATTTGTGTGTCTGTAGGTTGCACACCAGATTCATTAGCCATGTCCATAGCAGATACCCTTTATTTCACTGAAACTACCCATTGGCTTGTCGGGTGTTTGAAATCAGTTGCCAGAGCAGACATTCATTGGATAAAGACATCATGATACTGGGCATTGATCTGCATGATTTGTTCACACAACAGCTGAAGGTTAAGGGAGTGGGACACCTTTTGGTTCCAGTGTTGGCACATGGTACCTTTAATGCAATCTGCATAGTATCCACGGAAATCTGTCAGCCTCACAAAGCTGTGTGCTCTCTCCCCCTGCTGGGCTTTGGCATCAGGAAATTAAATGTACTGTAATTAGTTCCTATAAGAGTGGGATATAATAGTATAGTATATAATAGTATAATAGTATAGTTCCTATAATAGTATACTGAGAAAAGAGGCAAAAATCTCCAGCTTCGGAGTGAATTATAGTCGGACAAATGGAACTTAATTTTCAAGATAACATTGGAAGCACTGACAATACGGGCCATGCTTTGCTCTGAGGTTCCACTTTTGATTGTACTGTCCATACTGGCATGTGTAAATGTGGTGTTTTCTGAGAAAATTCAGGTGAGGAATTGTTCCCTGGTATCCGGGGAAGACCTCTTCCGCTTCTTTCACCTATATCTACATGCAATATTTAGTTTAGTTTAGTTTAAGCGTGGAAATAGGCTCTTCAGCCCACCGAGTCCACGCCGACCAGCGATCCCCATACACTAGCACTACCTTACACACTAGGGACAATTTACAGCCTTCGCTGCACCCAATTAATCTGGAAACCTGTATGTCTTTGGAGTGTGGGAGGAAACCGGAGCACCCGAAGAAAACCCACGTTTTCATAGGGTGAACGTACAAACTCTGTACAGGCAGCACCTGTAGTCAGGATCGAACCAGGGTCTCTGGGGCTGTAAGACAGCAACTCTACCACTGCGTCACCATGCTGCCCGCTGTATGCCCTCTGTAGGTATGTTACAAAACTTACCTTCAACGGCGCTGCAGTTCTGTCACTGGCTGTGTGCACGGCTTTGGCGCCTTTGAGGAGGGGGGGGGGTTAAAATGCCTTTTCCTCCTGCCTGCTTGAGATATATTTTATGGGGCTATTACCTAATGCTGAATAACCGTTCCGACTGCCGTTCTGTGAATTTTGTTTTTTAAACCGCGGGACAATTTCAGTACTGGAGTAAAATAAAAATCCACTTCTAACGCCGTCAACGCCGACAACGGGACGGATCTCCCGTATGGGACAAAGCATAAGGTAAGTCATTTATTTTACATATAAACTTGCTTCTTAGAATTACTTTAATCAAAATTTCATCAGCGAAAATGTGATGATGTAAATATACGAACTGGCAGTGTTTTTCCTGCCAATATTCACCGCAAACCGCAACGTTCCAATCAATCGCGTTCCACAAAATCTCACTCGCAAGATGATTAAAATGGCCATTAATTTACGAGAATTAAACACTAAATTCCTTCCATTTGGCCTATACATTCATGACAATGAGATTTAAAAATCATGTTATATTGTGAATTCTTGTGTGACTGTTATTTGGACACTTAGGCTATTTAAAAATGTTAACCTTTTCTTACGAAATGGATAGATGTTTAGATCTAGTAATTGAATTTTGTAACTAGCTACAATTAGGTAACTAACTAATTATATGCTTTAATTTCAGGTCATCCAAGTAAGATTGTTTCATATTTGTTTCAGAATACTTCAATCTATAATAACTGAAAATTTCATTCAGTTCTCTTAATTTTTAAGAAAGTTATGGGATTTTGACTGTCCTGGATCACAGCTTTGGAGTTAAGTCAATGGAAAAGCAATAAGGAACAAGATGCTAATTTCAGAGTATGAAAATGGCCATATCTTTTTAAATACTCAAGATATAAAAGTGAATTATGTGTCAAATTAAACTTCTTTGAACGCTTTATCTGATGGGATAAATTGCAGACTTGATTTTTAAAATCTCAAAATGTTGTAACATTGCTACCCTCTGCCATATTTCCATTGGGAAATGCTGACTATGACTAGCAGCAACCAGAGAAGCCCTGCAGGCAGAAAAAAAAGCCCTCAACTGTTGCCATATTTTTCCTTGTAGATATTTGCAACTTAAAACAAGGATATTAAAAAAAAACATGTATAAATGTACTATTCGAAGAAATCAACCATAACCTAACATGCAAATGGTTGATTATTCTTTTAAATAATTCTGATATGAGGTTATTCCTATTTAAGTTTTGTTCAACTGTTTGAGGTTAAGACAAGAATGCTGAGGTCTAATATTGGCAGAGTAGGCATCCAATTAGCAATGCCAATTGACTGGCATGATAATCGGCTTGATCTGTATTTTCCAGTTGATGTTAGCAAGCTTGCTAATGTTTTCTTAATGTAGCATCAAACAATGTTTTATGCATCGACCCATATTTTGGTCTATGAGCAGTATGTACATTGCCCACACAACAGGGGCCGCTGAACCTAATATGAGTGCAGAATGTTATTTTATGCAATTTTGCAACATTAGAACTTTATTTCATAAATATTTATTTAAATTGCTTCAGATAAAAAAAACATTAATTCAAGAACAGAACAGTACCAATCCAATGAGATTTAACATTTTCTATATGTGAATATTTTAACATGATTAAACTTCGAAAGTTTCACTTTGCTGAGTGAAAACCTGGAGTTTTGGGTGAACAAATGTTTTGTTCAATCCAGTCACTCCCTCAAAATACCAATCTGTTTTTCAGTGGCAAAGCAACTCTTTTCCTCAACTGAAGCTCACCACTTCCACTACAAAAACCAAAATGTCCACAGTGAGTGTCCAAGCTAAGTTTATTCCACAGTTGATGCTGTGCTCTTCCCTGAAAAAAAGGCAGTTTAAACCACACAGGGAAAGAAATTAGACGGGGAGTCATCCATGTTTCACAAAGACCGCCATTCCTTTTTGTTGACTGAAATCCTATAAAGCCTCAGGGAATCTTTTCTAGCTCATGTAACAGTTGTACCCCCACTGTGCAAAGTGCCTTATGCTTTTCTCTTGAAAAAGCACTCCAACAACCTAAAGCATTCAACCATTGCCATTTTTCCTATGGTGCCACAAAAGCTTTATGCTTATTTAAATGCATGTGAATTTTCAAAAACAAAGTCGTATCGCCGAAATATCAGAAGGGTTGGTGGACTCAGACTTGCAGAATGTGTTGCTACGTTCTTTCATATGAAACTATGCATTGTCAAATTCTATTTACTGGGTTCACTAATCAATATAGTTTATAATTTTTGTTCTTGATCCAAATAATTTTTGTTTAACTTGTTGCTAAATTTAAAAAATCTGTTCGATAATTGTGCTTGAGCGATAAATTTCAAATCAAAATGAAAAGCTAAATTTAATGGAAAAATCTAAAATAGAATTAAAAATAAATGTATTGTATTGACGATAGGCGAATGAGCCAGTCATCAACCTAAGCAAGGTTACAGTTCAGTTTACAAGAAGATTTCACCAAGACACCAAAAGTCTAGACGAAGGACCAGGATACATGTTCCAAAACTGCATTGTTAATATTCACAATTACTTATTATGTGTAGATAAATATTTAAATGGAGAGCGTGGTACATGCATTAAATCCTTTGAACCCAAATGGCTAAATATGAAAAACATCTTTTCTTCCCATTAAAAAAAAAACTTAAGCAGCAATAGGAGATATGAACATGCATGCTGGTAATTGGATTTAAATGATTCATCGCTGTTGTTGTGACTAAAGTTAAATATAGGAGTCAATTCTGGAAAACATAGCATATACTGTACGTTATATCAGCCTGGTCAATCTATAAATACACCAGGATAATATTTACTATAGAACATAAAATAATGCAATAGATTAACTAACAGTTTTCATTCATGTGACTATAGGTTCATAGCATCATAAAATCAAAAGAGGCCCTTTGGTCCACTGAATCAGTGCTGGCATCTTGTGGGTCAATCACATCGATCCCATTGCCCTCTCCACAGCCATGAAAATTCTCCTGGGTCCTACTTCTGCCCCCATCCAACAGGGAACCTCGATGATGGTACCATTGGTTTCTGCTGCCCTTCCCACACTTTAAATCACGCTACCTCTACTAATCCCTACATGTCCACCACTCCTCGCACCCCCCTCCTTTCTGACCCCCCATCATCCCGCCGCAGTACCTCGCCCGAGCCTCCTTCCACCCCTCTGCCGACCTCTGACCCCAGCCCTCACCTCTGTCATGTTTTCACCATCTCTTCTGACCTTCTTTCCGATCCAGAAGCCGGTGTCCCTCCGGCTCCACTTCAACGAGTGTCGGGCCCGCCATGATGCGGAGCGTTTCTTCCATCACCTCCACTTCTGCGACGTTTTCTATGGGAAGGAGTTCTAACTGCCCAGCGATGACCCCTTCTACCATCTCCAACATTCCTCCAGCCCTTGGACTCCTCCTGCCGGCCTTCTACCCTCTCTGGACCTTTTTAATTTGAATTGCCGGCGAGACATCAGTTGTCTTGATTTTTCTATGCCCTTTACTCACTCCAATCTCACCTCCTCTGCACGCACAGCCCTCCACTCACTTCATAACAACCCCGACCTTGTATTAAACCCACCAAGGTAGGTGCCATTGCTCTTTGGCGGGCTAACCTCTAACATGCTGAGGCCAGGCGCCAGCTCTCAGACACCTCCTCATATGTACCCCCTGACTATGACCCCATAGACGAACAACAAGCCATTATTTCCCAGACTCTCTGATTTCATCACCTCTGGCGATCTGCCCTTCACAGCCTCCAACACTATCATTCACCAGCCTCTCTCTGCCCGCCCCAAAATCAACAAACAGTACACTAGACCTATCCCCCAACTCATTTTATGCTACATCGATGACTGCATCAAGGCTACCTCCAGCACCTGTGCAGAACTAATGGACTTTATTAACATCACCACTAATTTCCACCGTGTCCTCAAATTCACCTGGGCTATTTCTGACCTCTCTCCCCTTTCGTGATCTCTTTGTCTCCTTCACAGGAGACATGCCATCGATTGACATCTACCACAAACAAACTTACCGACTCCCACAGTTATCTGCACTTCTTCGCACCCTGACTCTTGCAAAGATGCTCTCCTCTACTCCCAATTCCACTGCCTCTGCAGCATCTGCTCCCAAGATGAGGTTTTCCATTCAAGGACATCTGAGATGTCCTCATTCTTTAATGAACATGGTTTCCACCTTCTGTCATATATGGGTCCCTCACACAGGTCTCCTCTATGTCCTGTAGTTCTGGCCTCGCTCCCCCTGTCCCCAGAGGCAACACAAACAGAGTTCCCCTGGTCCTCACCTTTCACCCCACCAGCCTCCATCACATGATCCTCCGATATTTCCATCACCACAAAAGTAGTCCCACCGCTAATCGCATATTCCTATCTCCGCCCCTTTTCACTTTCCGCAGAGACCGCTTTCTTTGCAACTCCATGGTTCATCCCTTCCCACCCAAAACCACCCCCTCCTCAGATACTTTCCCCGACAACCGCAGGAGATGGAACACCTGTCGTTGGGCCTCTTCCCTTGGTTCCATGCAGGGACCCGGACAGTTCTGCCCGGTGAGACAGACGTTCATGTGCACCTCCTCTAACCTCATCTACTGCATCCAATGTTCCCAATGTGGGCTCCAATATATTGGTGAGACAAAACGTAGACTTGGTGACCATTTGACTGAACATTTACGCTCGGTTCGCCAAGGCCCACTGACCTCCCAGTGTTGATAACCATTTTAACTTCTCTTCCCATTCCCATACTGACCTTTCTGTCCTGGGACTCCTCCGGGGACAGAGTGAGGCAAATTGGAGGAAAAGCACCTCATATTTTGCTTGGGTAGCTTACAATACAGTGGTATGAACTTTGAATTATCTGATTTTAGGTGCTTCTACATACACTCCCCTCCCTCTTTCTCCCCTTGGTCCCCTTTCTCCACTAAAAATCGGTTAACCAGTTCCCCAGTTTGCAACGATATATCCCTTTTGGGATCATCCCTCCGTATCCAACAATCAGCCTATCAGGGAACTTCTCTGCCTGAGGTCATTTGTTGCCGGCCCTTATTTGTCCAGGCTTTTTCTTCCTGCCAGATCCCTCTCCCCGTCTCTCTCTCCACAATCAGTCTGATGAAGGGTCCTGACCCAGAACATCACCTATCCATTTTCTCCAGAGATGCTGCATGACCCACTGAGTTACTCCAACATTTTGTGGCTACCTCTGCTTGTGCATCTTGTTTCTTACAAGAAACAAATTTCTTGTCAAGCAAAATTTGTGCTTTTGAGAGTCAAGAGTGTTTAATTGTCAAATGTTCAGGAACGGAACAATGAAATTTTACTTGCAGCAGCACAACTATCTATATTACTAAAAGTCTGAACTTGACCACTTCCTGTTGTTCTGTATATTGATTTTAGAAAATACTCTGCCACTTACGGCTGTGATTTTTGGCCATCTTACTCAGAGTGCCCTCTGCTGTGCAGGACAAGAGGATTTTCCCATTGATGCAAAATAAAAGAGTTATTAGTGTTTTAAATTTTTTGAGATTCTCTCTCCTGAAGACCACGCCCCTTCCGGAGGGACTATAAAATCCGGAAGTGTTGAGTGCCTCAGTCAGTCTCTGCAAGATGGGGGAGCGAGAGGGTCACGTCTCTCAGTCTGAGCTGTGAATAACACTGAACCCATGTCTACTAAACTGTGAGTAATTTTACAGTGCCCTTAATGTGGTTTGAAAATATAGTTTGAAAATGCTAAAGCTGTGCTGCCTTTGGTTTGGAAATGCTGAAGCTGCGTTGCCTTTGGTTTGGAAATTCTAAAGCTGCGTTGCCTTTGCTTTGGAAATGCTAAAGCTGCATTGCCTTTGGTTTGGAAATGCAAAAGCTGCGTTGCCTAATTAAAGTTGCCTTGCCTTCTATATAATTAAAAGTCTAATCTTGACCACTTCCTGTTTGCGCTTTATATTGATTTTAGAAAAACTGCTACTACGTACGGCTGTGATTTTTGGCCACCTTACTCAGAGTCCCCCTCCACTCATCAGGTGCCGAGGGTTTTTCCCATTGATGAAAAATAAAAGAGTTATTAGTGTTTAAAAAATGTTGAGATTCTCTTTCCTGTTAATCACACCATGAAGGCCACGCCCTTTCTGGTGGGAGGGGGAGGGACTATAAGACCCAGAAGTGTGGGAGTGGCTCAGACTGCAAGATGGAGGAGGGAGAGGTCACGACTCGCTGTCTTTTGTGGCCTTGCACCCTGCTTTAAATGGTGTGAAACTGCACTTGAATTTGGTGGCCTTGCACCCTGCTTGAAGTGGTAAGAAACTGCACTTGAATTTTGTGGCCTTGCACCCTGCTTGAAATGGAATTTCAAGGAATAGCCGTGAGTCAACTGCCAGCCCACCAGCCGTGAGTGAGTGAGCTGCCAGCACAACAGGCTTGAGTGACTGAGTCGCCAGCCCAAGAATCCATTCGGCCCACAATGTCCATACTAGCCCTCTGGAAACCAGTCCCTTCAGCCCACAACACCCATAATAGCACTCCAGAAAGCCCCCACCCCATTGGCCACCAATATTGGAATTGGTGGAGAGATGGAATATTGCGTTGGAGGACCATCCCTCCCGTGTAATCCTGGGACCCAACGGGTCTCACTTAGTCTAATATATCTATCTATCTATCTATCTATCTATCTATCTATCTATCTATCTATCTATCTATACACACGCATATATATACAGTGGCTTGCAAAAGTATTCATACCCCTTGAACTTTTCCACATTTTGTCACGTTACAACCACAAACGTAAATGTATTTTATAGGGATTTTATGTGATAGACCAACACAAAGTGGCGCATAATTGTGAAGTGGAAGGAAAATGATACATGGTTTTCAAATTTCTTTACAAATAAAAAACAGAAAAGTGTGGCGTGCAAAAGTATTCAGCCCTCTTTACTCTGATACCATTAAATAAAATCCAGTGCAACCAATTGCCTTCAGAAGTCACCTAATTAGTAAATAGAGTGCACTTGTGTGTAATCTAATCTCAGTATAAATACTGCTGTTCTGTGAAGGCCTCAGAGGTTTGTTAGGGAACATTAGTGACAAACAGCATCATGAAGCCCAAGGAACACACCAGACAGGTCAGGGATAAAGTTGTGGAGAAGTTTAAAGCAGGGTTAGATTATAAAAAAATATCCCAAGCTTTGAACATCTCACGGAGCACTGTTCAATCCATCATCCGAAAATGGAAAGGGTATAGCACAACTGCAAACCTACCAAGACATGGCCGTCCACCTAAACTGACAGGCCGGGCAAGGAGAGCATTGATCAGAGAAGCAGCCAAGAGGCCCATGGTAACTGGAGGAGCTGCAGAGATCCACAGCTCACGTGGGAGAATCTGTCCACAGGACAACTATTAGTCGTGCACTCCACAAATCGGGCCTTTATGGAAGAGTGGCAAGAAGAAAGCCATTGTTGAAAAAAAGCCATAAGAAGTCCCGTTTGCTGTTTGCCACAAGCCATGTGGGGGACATAGCAAACATGTGGAGGCTCTGGTCAGATGAGACCAAAATTGAAGTTTTTGGCCTAAATGCAAAACGCTATGTGTGGCGGAAAACTAACACTGCACATCACCCTGAACACACCATCCCCACTGTGAAACATGGTGGTGGCAGCATCATGCTGTGGGGATGCTTTTCTTCAGCAGGTACAGGGAAGCTGGTCAGAGTTGATGGGAAGATGGATGGAGCCAAATACAGGGCAATCTTGGAAGAAAACCTGTTAGAGTCTGCAAAAGACTTGAGACTGGGGTGGAGGTTCACCTTCCAGCAGGACAACGACCCTAAACATACAGCCAGAGCTACAATGGAATGGTTTAGATCAAAGCATATTCATGTGTTAGAATGGCCCAGTCAAAGTCCAGACCTAAATCCAATTGAGAATCTCTGGCAAGACTTGAAAATTGCTGTTCACAGACGCTCTCCATCCAATCTGACTGAGCTTGAGCTATTTTGCAAAGAAGAATGGGCAAAAATTTCAGTCTCTAGATGTGCAAAGCTGGTAGAGACACATCCCAAAAGAGTTGCAGCTGTAATTGCAGCGAAAGGTGGTTCTGCAAAGTATTGACTCAGGGCGGCTGAATACTTTTGCACGCCACACTTTTCAGTTTTTTATTTGTAAAAAAATTTGAAAACCATGTATCATTTTCCTTCCACTTCACAATTATGCACCACTTTGTGTTGGTCTATCACATAAAATCCCAATAAAATACATTTACGTTTGTGGTTGTAACTTGACAAAATGTGGAAAAGTTCAAGGGGTATGAAAACTTTTGCAAGCCACTGCATATATGCACACACACATACATATCCACACACACACACACACACGGGACTTTTTTCTGTTTATTATGGGTTTTACTATGTTTACATATAAAAAAGCAAAATAACAAACAAACAAATAAATAAAAATAGGAATGCTCATTTTATAATGTATATTTTTCAAATCGACTTCATAGCACTAAATGAAAGTCAGATTTAAGGATACATTTCCAAAGCAGTCTCCCTGCTTTGGTTTTGATGGCAAAAAGACAATTTAAGTGCTATTTTAACCTTTTTCCCATTTAGCTGCATTAATTGAGCAGGAAAACATAACTATTTCTGCATGGAAGTCTCTAAATGATGTGGCTGGGTAAAGAGTTAGAAATGGTCACTTGGAATTGTGAACTAACAACAAGTCAATTATGAAGATTACCTTCATGCCAGACACATATGCAGACACCAAAGGATGTGATCCACCATGCATACATCAGGACCATAATTCAAAAAGAGCCCTGTCTTTATCACCAGGCAGATGCAAGTGTCATGACCCTGGACAGATGGCTTAAAAAAATACCGAGCTAAAATACCTAAGTAGCTTTTAAATGTATGCCATTTAATCAATTCTATGGAGATAGCGTTAATTTCCTGACTTGATAATTGTCGGGGGATGGGCAATTATATTTAGAAAATGAAGACTTTGCATATTAAGATTGTTTACATATCTTTTCCGGCAGTTTCTACAGCAATCAGTGGAATTACAATATTGTAGCTCTATTACGGTACACAAGGCCACTCGGCCCATTGGGTTCATGCCAGTTTCCAGTGGTGCAATCAGTCTGTCCATTCACGCGGTATTATAAAACTGCAAATTATTCTCCTTTGCATTTCAATCCAATTCCCTCTTGAAAGTTGTGACTGAATTTGTTTCCACTGTCTTTACAGCAGGTTCGCTGTCAATCACATATCGCAATTGCCATCTTCCTCATGTCCCTACTCTATTTTTGCTCCTTTAAATTGATGTTTCCTGTCCTTGAAAGATCTGCTATTGAGAAAGCATTTCAATGTTTACTCAATCTAATCTTCTCATGAATACAGTAACTTCGATCCCAAGCACTGTCCTCAGACCTTGACACCATCTCAACCAAATTCAATGCAAGTTTAAAAAAAAAAACACCTTATATTCTTCCTGCATTCAACAATGAGTTCAATCATTTTAAATTGTCAGCATTTCCAGCATTTTAATTTCTCATGAACAGCATTCTCAATATTATTTTCCTTCTCCTATTTACACTCCTTCTGACAGGTCATTTCTTATTTGCTAATGGCTTCATCTATTTCTTTGTTTTGTACCATTCCTCCTATTGCCATTTAATTTCTCCTGTTCTACCCTTTCACACGCAACTCATTTAACCTCCTGTTTTACCACTAGCATTTCATAGTTGTGATGTAAAGTTTTCAAGCTGAAACAGTAACACTGCATCTCTCTTCATAGATGCTGCCTGACTTGCTGTTGTTTTAGAAAGTCATGCTTTTTATTCAGATGTCCAGCATCTATGGCGTTTTGCACTCAGATTATCTTGTATATCTCTATAAATCTCCTCAATATTCTTTGCTTTGATGAGAGAAACCTAATCTAACCATGTAGTTGAGTCACCTCTTCCATGGAATCTTTCTAGTAAGTCTTTCTGTAACCTTTATAGGGTAGACATGTGGATGCCGGAGGTCGGACGAGGATGTGTGCCAAGAACAAAGGAAACCATGCATGGTAGCCAGAAGTCCAGGAGGAGATTCAGTAATTGGAGGAACAGTGCTGAGATGTGTGTGGGGGCAGTGGTAAGACAATAATGCTAGGGGAATGCGGGGGACAGTCATAAAACCAGAGACTCAAGCAAGAGGGGATTGGGACTGTTCATGGGATCAGCGATTCACTTGACATTCCTGACCTGGCCTGGGTCATGTTCTGATAAAAATCCTTTGCAAGCTGAAGGAAAATGTGTAAAGCAGAGTGATCAAAGGTCAACACAAAGGGTCATAGCAGTGGATCTCATTAGTTCCCCTTCACAATCTTTACATCAAAACTATGTTTTTCCATTGACACAGAGATTTGTTTTATTGATCTGTTCTGCAATAAATAAGATAAAGAAACATTTCTTTAAGGTGACAAAGGGTGCAGACTTCCTGATATAGTTATGAACTAAAGAAAGAACTTACATAATGCAACATTTTCTTTTGAAGTATAATCATTGTTTAAAATGAAAACTGCTAGAGAAAATAATCTTAAATTTAACACCAACTATTAAAAGCAGCTCTGAGAAAGATGTACAATAACATGCAGAATTGCAGAAAAGATTCAAACACACAGTTCTTTATTAGGAAGTTAGACCTGATAAGGACATTAAGGAAAGGGGGGCAGGAAACAGAGATTAAAATGATAACATTGACATTGATTACAAAATGCTTGAAGAGGTTTCTGACCAAGTAGTCTTGAAGAATCATATCTTTTTTTTATTTGCAGAAAACTGCTATGAATTCATGGTCCCATCTTAAAACTTTACCTTTCATGATCATTCATCAGCAGTTCTAACGGACAAATGCCTTGGATGTCCTCATCATTTAGCACGGTCATGAAGGTTGCCTCAGAAGGACATTATTTTCCTTTGCTTCTGTGCAAAACTACTAATTTAGAATGCATGGCCATCTGTTTATAATCAATTTATTGCCATGTTTTCATCCATAAAGAATCAGACTGAGATAGAGGCCAATTTTTGCAATACAGTTATAAAACAAAAATCCAATGGGATTAAAGTTCCATGTTGAGTTGTTTAAATAACTGCTTCCTGCACAACAGCACAGGCCTTCGAAAACAGAATACTAATGTCTAATTATCAACTCTCTCTTTGCATTATTTCATATATTAATAAATTAGTATTGTAACTCAAGAGTGCCTCAAGATGTCTTTGGCACATGTTAAGAATTCCTGCTGTGCAATATTACTAAGTGAACCAGTAATGTCAAGTGGCAGAAAGCATAAGAGTTGATTTGTTTGACCTCATTCTAAATGCATTTTCCCTCTATCCGTTTTGCTCCAACATGTCATGCACCAATCCCTGGCAAAGAGGACTAACAAGCCATCTGTTTGCAGGTCCATGCCAACAATGTCTGAGCTGGCTACAGAGAGGTGTTTCAGAAATATCTTGGGTGATTCATAGAACATAGTATGGTACAGCACAGGAAAGGGCCCCTTCACCTTATGGTGCCAGGTTAAACTAATCTCCTCTGCCTGCACCTAATCCATATCCATCTGCTGAATTGTTCTCACTTTTTACATCTGCTGGAAGGTAGTCACTAGAGGTTGAAGATACTGTTACTACATTTCTATGGACTTTTACTACATTTCTATGGATCTGACGTGACGAGGTCAATGCAGAATTAAACATAAAACAGTACCACACAGGAACAATTTGCCCCACAATGTCAATGTCAAATTAAACTAATCGCTTCTACCGACACATAATCCATATCACTCCATTCCCTGCGTATCCATGTGCCAATCAAAATATTTCTGAAATGCCATTATATCTTCTTCCCCTACCACCCCTGGCAACATGTTCCAGGCATCAACCACTCTCTGTGTAAAAAAACTTGCCCTGCACATCTCCTTGAAGCTTTCTCCACTGACTATGTCTTCTAGTATTTGACATTTCCACACTGGTAAAAAAATAAGGATGACAGTTTACGCTATTTATGCCTCTCATAGAACAATGCTTTTTGGCAATAGAGCCATAGACTCATGCACCATGGAAATATGCCATTTAGCTCAACTCCTCCATATCGACCGGGTTTTATAACTGAGCTAGTCCCATTTTCCTGCTAAATTGCATCACCTCGTACCTATCAGAGTTAAATTCCATCTGCACTTCTTTGGCCCATTTCCCCATTTGATCGACATCATTTTGTAAATTAGGTAGCTCCCTCATTGTCCAGTATTGAAATCATTTTGCTGACTGCAAATCTACTATGTTAATTATGTTGCCATAAAATCATTAATATAATTAACAAAGAACGGTGGATCCAGCCCACATCCCTGCAGGAAACCACTGGTCATAAGCCTCCAATCAGAAAAATTACCCTTCGCTTCCACACTCCTTCAGCCAATGCAAATTTGAGTCCAGTTAGCTAATTCAACACAAATCTCATACAATCTACCCTTCCAAAGCAGCCTACCACACGATATCTTGTCAAAGGCATTGCTAGAGTCCATATAGACAACATTTCCATTTTCCCCATGTACTCCTTTAGGGATGCAAGGGTTGCAGTATTTCACTGGAGCTTTTCCTTGGTAATCCACTTCAACAATCAGAATCAGAATCCGAATCAAACTTTATTCGCCAAGTGTGTTTTGCAACATACGAGGAATTTCATTGGCCAGGTCAGTCATACAATTAAAAGGAACAGATCAGTCAAAAACACATTTTAACATGGACATCCACCACAGTGACTCATACACATTCCTCACTGTGATGGAAGGCAAAATAAAGTTCAAGTCCTTCCCTTAGTTCTTCCTCGGTCGGGGGCCTCGAGCCCCCGTTGACGGGACGGTCTTGACTCCCGTAGCCGGAAGCATTCGGGTTCTCTGCGTCGAGGCGATCAGCTCCCGCATTGGGGGGATGTCAGCTCCCCCGCGCCGGGCGATCGAACCTCGCGTCGGGGCTGGTCGAACCTTCCACAACGTTGGAGCGTCCCAACTAGCCTCTCCCGAGACTGCGAGCCCTTGATGGTAAGTCCGCGGTGGTCGCAGTGGGTGCGATCCCAGGCAAGGGATCAGCTCCAATGTTAAGTCCGCGCCCCGCGATAGGGCTCAAAGTCAGTCCGAGGAGGCTTTCAGCTCCATCGATGGAAGGCCGCAGAGTGCGCCGGAGAATGTGATCCGAAAATCAATCACATCTCCGGCAAGGTAAGAACCTGCCACCAACCTGATGCCCTTCTCGTTTGCAATATATAATACCAATTGATTGTGAATATAGGGGGGTGTGATGAATAGGATTGTGGATGGCATGAAAGTTGATGGTCCAGCAAGGTCAGATGGAAAGTTAGACCAAGCATTGGCAGGTGGCATTTAATCAGTGTCGAGTGATGCATTTTGAGAAGTTAAATAGATAAAGAACCTGGTCACAAAGAGGGACATTGTGATTCAAGTCCATAGTTCCCCAAAAGCTTCAGCACAGGTTGATAAGGTGGTGAATAATTAGCTTGCTTGCCTTCATAGATCAGGATGCAAAATAGAAAAGTTGTAACCTTATGCTGCAACTTTACAAAACACCCTTTAGAATGTTCAAACTCCACACAGACACCACCTAAGTTCAGGATCAAACCTGGGTCTCTGGCACTATGAGGCAGCAGTTCTACCAGCTGCTCCACTATGCCGCCCTGTTACATACTTTATTATCTGAGGCATTATGCAACAATCAATGAACAACGTTTCTGACCTTATGGTGGATATGCAATCGTTGATGATGTATAAAAGATAATTGGACGGGATACAATAAAGCTCCAATATTCCACTCAGGCATTAGGAGTGTTTTTTAGATATTACACACAAAATGATAATACATTTTTCAATAAATGTAGTAAGTTTAATGAGTGTGTGAGAACCAGGTCCCCAGTGAGTTTCAGGAGAAGTGCTAACTAGTCCTGTTGAGTTTCAGGGGAGTATGGGAATTGGGTTCCAGTGAGATCCTCCAGGGAGGTGGTCAATGGGGATCCCGTTGAGTTTCTGGGGAGGACAGAAAACCTCACCTGTGAAACATTTGCTAAATTATCAGGATTTGTGTGTAGCCAGATTAGTTGAGTTTAATTTAGACTAGAGATACAGTTTGGCCCACAGAAGTTCGCGCCGACCAGCGATCCCCGCACATTAACACTACCTACACACACTAGAGACAATATTTTGCATTCATATCAAGCCAATTAACCTGTACATCTTCGAACCTATACGTCTACAAACCTGTATGTCTTTGGAGTGTGGGAGAAAACCGAAGATCTTGGAGAAAACCGACGCAGGTCACAGGGAGAATATACAAACTCCATACAGATAAGCACCCGTAGTCAGGATCGAACCCGGATCTTTGGACTGCAAAGCAGTAGTTCTACCTTTGCGCCATCGTACCGCCCAGGTAATGGATTATTGGATCTTTACGCTATTAACCTGAGAATTTGTGTAGCAATGTTCTTTTGTAGCAAGAGAATGGTCTCCAACAACCACAGCCAACTTCCTTCATGCCACGTGCAATTGTACTTTCCTCCTCCAACACCAGCCCTCCCCGCAACACTTTGGACATCAATTTTATTCATGCTTCCTGGAATATCAAGAATACCGTACCTTTGGAATTCAGTTCATTTGTCCACATTTGGCATATTTAAATACTTTATTAAATAACATCTAACATCTAAATGAATGCTATTGTGACAAAAGTTATTACTCAGGTAATACTATTATAATTGAGCATTGGGGAAAATCTAGTTTTTAAGTGTACAGAGGAATCCTGTCACCAAAGTCTTTCTATGATTAAAGAGCCTAGAACATTAAAAAAGATTTAGTCAGACTTTTTTTTGTCAGGTCAGTGAGTTGAGCGCTGTGGGGAAGTGGCACAACAAAATGCTCTGAGAATGCAGGGTAACTTGGACAGGTTGGGTTGATAAGGATCACTTCTTAATAAACAGACAACTCACGAAAATGTTAGGTACACCAACTCAAGCTTTACTGATCATCGGCCAGGAAGTGACGGGGATGTGCCAGTCAAGTAAGCTACAGACACTTGACCCCGTCATTTTTATCCAGATTATTCCCCATAGCCGCGAGTCTCATCTCAGCCCGGCTACTTTGTGAATGACAAACATTTTTAGTTTGCAGAGCCAATTGCCTACTACTTTCCCAGAAGCAAAATATACATTTGCACCAAACCTTTTTAGTTTGCCATGCCCAATCGCCGACTATTCTCCTAGTAGCAAAATCTCTTACCAGCTACTTTCCTAGCAGCAACAATCTCTTACAAACTACTTTCCTAGTAGCAAAAAGACATTACCAACTACTAGTAGCAAACAGACATTAATTTATGAAAAACCTTTTTAGTTTGCTCTATCCAACCGCCGACTACTCTCTGGATAGCAAAATACATACGCAATTGGTCTTACCATTGTCTGTATTAAGGACCTCGGCGGGGAACCAGATCAACCTCTGACGAAGGACAACAGATGTTACTGGGAGTTTCTACAGGAGTCGGTCTCAAAGGGTCCGATTAGAGCTCAGTCTTCTCCCTGTCCGATCCCAATCACTCTGCAGCCTCTTGCACAGTCATCCGTTGATGGTCCCAGCAAGGTCCTGCCGACTATACGCCAATTTTAACGTTCACTTCTTAATAACAGACAACTCACAAAAACGTTAGGTAGACCAACTCAAGCTTTACTGATCATCGGCTGGGAAGTGACAGGGATACAACAGTCAAGTAAGCAAAAGATACTTGACTTCTCCATGTGCTACCACTTCAATGAACAAACCTTTGCAACGTCTTTTTATACAGTGTGTCACTTAATCACATTTCAAAAAGGTTAGTCGTGGTCACAAGACTTAATCACATTCCAAAGAGGTCACAAGATACAGTCAATACACATCACTACTCGAGTCTGAGCCTGTCTCTCTTATCAATTGGTAGACACATTTCAACGGCACCGGTCATTGTCTCAATACACAGCAACCTGAGGCAAGCCCGGGCTTGTCTCTCTCTCTTATCAATTCACTGGAGAAGGCCTGCTTAAGATGAAATATAAGCTACAACCTAGTCAAGTATTCCACTATGTATTTTGTTATATATTTAAAACCTTTTCAGGGTGAGTGGGCAGATGCATGGCAGATGCAGTTTAATGTGGATAAATGTGAGGTTATCCACTTTGATAGCAAAAACAGGAAGGCAGATCACTATCTAAATGGTGTCAAGTTGGGAAAAGGGGATGTACAACGGGATCTGAGGGTCCTTGTTCATCAATTACTGAAAGTAAGCATGCAGGCACAGCAGGCAGTGAAGAAAGCGTATGGCATGTTGGCCTTTATAACTTGAGTATAGGAGCAAAGAGGTCCTTCTGCAGTTGTATAGGGTCCTAGTGAGACCACACCTGGAGTATTGTGTTCAGTTTTAGTCCCCTAATTTGAGGAAGGACATTCTTGCTATTGAGAGAGTGCAGCGTAGGTTTACAAGGTTAATTCCCGGGATGGCGGGACTGTCATATGCTGAGACAATGGAGCGGCTGGGCTTGTATACTCTGGAGTTTAGAGGGATGAGAGGGGATCTTATTGAAACATATAATATTATTAAGGGTTTGGACATGCTAGAGGCAGGAAACATGTTCCTGATGTTGGGGGAGTCCAGAACCAGGGGCCACAATTTAAGAATAAATGGTAAGCCATTTAGAACAGAGACAAGGAAACACTTTTTCTCACAGAGAGTTGTGAGTCTGTGGAATTCTCTGCCTCAGAGGGCGGCGGAGGTCGTCTCTCTGGATACTTTCAAGCGAAAGCTAGATAGGCCTTTTAAAGATAGTGGAGTCAGGGGAATGGGGAGAAGGCAGGAATGGGGTACAGATTGGGGATGATCAGCCATGATCACATTGAATGGTGGTGCTGGATCAAAGGGCCGAATGGCCTACTCCTACACCATTGTCTATTGTCTAAAAGATTTGAGACATGGGACAGATCATCCATCATCATACAGAAAAGTGGGGCAAGCCTGATGGCTGGACTGCCCATCCCTGCCCCTATTCTCAAATGTTCTTACCTTGCTGTATTTAGAAGTTAAATGCATTTCAATCAACAATAATGTTAATGATTACTAATTGTAAAACATCTGCTATTCTTCCAATATTGCAAATATTTTTAACAATTTGACCAGTTGTGCATCAACTTTAAACCTGGTACCCCTGAATTTCCCATCGCCTCATATTTTTTTTTGCACAAGCTTTACAAATGAAAAAGACCAGTGATTTATTTTTGTGTGAACAGATAGTCAGTGAATCAAAATGTCAGCAGCAGCTGTTTTACGTGGTGATCAAAACCAGACAGCTTGTGCCTCTCTGTCTGGTAAATTATATTAGCTTGTAGCAGTCAGTGACAAACTCATTGCTGATGTCCGATCACCGTTCACTCTGCCAGTCCACTTAATGGAACAAATGGGGCATATTGTGGGTTTAGAAACGATAAAATGAGAAAACAATTTTGGTGACAGGATTCCACTGTACACCTAAAAACTATATTATCTCAAATGATCAATTCTAATTGTATTGTTTGAGTAATACGTATTGTCACAATAACATCAATTTGACACAAGCCATTTTTGCTCAATTGGTGGCACTGGGTCAGGAGGGAATTGGATGTGAATTGTGGCTTACAGCCTCCAATTTAAGTCACTATGCGCACCAGCTAATATACTAATGGAGCACTGTTATTGGAGGTGATGTTAAACTAATTCTTAGCTATTCTGTTTTGGTGGAGCAGCTAGATTATAAATGTAGCACGTCCCTGTTCAAAGAAAATCGAGGAGTTTTTTTATTGCCCAGTCGAGCTCTTCCCCCAACCGGCGCCACAAAGATGGATCAGTGAACTGCACTCTATTCTATGAACTTTTTCTCTAAACAAAAATAGTGTCTGGTCGTGTCTAATGCAGGCAATGCATCAACATTAAAAGGTTAGTGAGAGCTTGGGATGCAAGTACATTGTCCCCTGGAAGTGGCAACAGAGATAGACAGGGTGATGAGGAAGACATATGACATTTTGGTGTTTGTCGGCCGAAGCTCGTTTAGTACAAATGTAACGTTATCCCAACATGAGTGAAGTATTACGATAACACGTTACATTTATACAAAACATTCATTAGTCCACACTTGGAGTGTAGTGTGCAGCTCTGGTCACCGGATAGATGGTATTTCGAATGAGCTGCCAGAGGAAATGATGGAAAGCAGGAACAATTACATTTAAGAAGCATCTGGGCAGGTACTTGAATGAACAAGGCATAAAAGCCGGCCGAATGAATGCAGGCAAGTGGAATTAGTTTCAACAAGCATGATGATCGGCACAGATACGGTAGGCTGATGGGCCTGTTTCTATCCTGTGACTCTATTCTCAAATCATTATTTATTAGATGTTGCTGGACTTAAATTGGCAGCCATTTTCCTTCATTATAACAGCAACAATGAGTATTCATTGACTATAAAGCACTTTGTGATATACTGAAAAGGACATAAAAGGCATTATGCAATTGCAGATCCTTTTTTATTGCAGGATCATGGACAATTAAGAGAACACCATGTCCAAGCTCCTCATAATTTCTCATTTGAACTGGTAAAGAAGGGCAACACTGCAAAATGATTTAATGATATTCAAAACGCACCAATGTTTCCCTGCCATATTCTATTACATGCGCCCTTCTCTTTTTACTACAGTGTTATACTGTGACAATTTCTTAGAGGAAACTCTATTACTTCAACGGGAGTCATCTACACATACCTGACCTTTGGCCTGACATACAGGTATGAAAAATTGATCATGTTGGACAATTTTATCACCAGCAGTAAATAAACATGTGTTAACAATTCTTCAAAAATAATTAAAGTTTTATCAAAGGGCAGAGTCACTGTACAAATGAAAATTATCATCCATTTGACAGGCACATTGTGTAGATACCAATATGAGACCACACACATTTTTTTGGTGTTGAAAGAAGCATTCATATTAATAAAACAATTTTTTTTTTTTTAAATACATGTAATGAAAAGCTGTCTTATACTTGACAATCAGTATAATGGTACAATTGTGTTGGTGACCTTTCACCCAAATGGAATACAAAGTTGTTTTGTGTAAGCTGCTGATATTGTATTCATTTCCACACAGAATATTAATTATAAGTTCAATGTGGTCTCACTCCTAAGCACCGACAACATGACTCTTTCAATTTTCACCAGTTCCCCCCGTAACATAGAAACATAGAAAATAGGTGCAGGAGTAGGCCATTCGGCCCTTCGAGCCTGCACCGCCATTCAATATGATCATGGCTGATCATCCAACTCAGTATCCTGTACCTGCCTTCTCTCCATACCCCCTGATCCCTTTAGCCACAAGGGCCACATCTAACTCCCTCTTAAATATAGCCAATGAACTGGCCTCAACTACCTTCTGCGGGAGAGAATTCCAGAGATTCACCACTCTCTGTGTGAAAATCTGGCAACTCTGGTAACTCCGGCAATGCTTTGTTTTAAACCCAAATATATTCCAGCCCAAACTATTCTCTTCACAGTCTGTGTGGCTTTTAGAATTGTTGTCACTTAAGATTACTAGAATAGTGTCAATAAATAGTTGATACAATTCAACAAAATGACATAAGCGCACTTTACAGTTTGATATTTTGTGGCAGCAAAATCCTGGTGAGCTAAAATGAATTTACTTATTGGTTGACATTGAAATTTGCATTAAATAAATTGACCAACTAGGAAGATAGGACAAAGAGAGTCTGACCAAGAAGACAGTGACCATCCACTAAAGTTATATCCTACAAATGACTGGAAACGACTAAACAATCAGCTGAATGAGGAAAAAAAAAATCAATTTGTTCAGGCTGTCCAAAACAATAAAAAAACAAACAGAAACTACAGGAACAGTATAATCAATTTACAAAAGGTAGTGCATAATTTCTGAGTTATTTTCATAATTTACTGTTCTTTCCAATCATTTCTGAACTATTTTATTTGGCTTTCCACAGTTGTTGGGTGCTGATATGAAAGATACCAGTCCATATAAAAACATGAGATAACTATGCTAGGGACGATTTATCCTGCCTCACATTGTCCATGTAAAAAGGATTTGTATTAACTATAAACTACAGTTGCTACTGTAAGCTGTGGATATATAGCATATATCATATCATAAAGCATACCATAATAGGTCAATATAAAATGGGTTAACAATTTTAAAATAGCAGCAATCAGGTAAAATTTCACACAAACATATTACGTTTACCTTTGTTAATGTTAGTTATCATATAGTTATAATTGTGCATACTGGAAACTAGGGTAGAACGAGGAGAAGGGTCACTGGGAGATGAGGGTGTGTTGGGACAGTGAAACATATTAGATTCAATAACAGAGAAGCTCATTAGATACAATATATCTCACAATGTTTTTCCAACGTCAGCACTGCAAATATTTGATTTCCCGGTTTCCTGAGTAATGGTCACCCATAATTATCCATCAATTAACACCAGTAAATAAGATTATCTTGACACTATCATATTGCTATTTGGAGGAGGGTACTTCTGCAAATTTGGTTGCCATTTCAATGTTGTATGTGCATCTATCTATCTATACTATTACTAAAACTCTTATCTTGTCCTCTTCCGGTTTGTGTTTTTTTTTTAAATTTGCGCAAAAACGCTACCCTAAATCATTAAAAAAATGTCGCCATCTTACTACCGTTCTCCTCTACTCCAAGCGCACCAAGTTTTGGAATATTACAACATTTATGAAGGTTTAAGAAAATCGTGAGATCAACAGATTAGTCTTCTCGCCTGTCAGTCACCATGAAGGTAACACCCCTTCCGGCACCCGCTGTCAATCACCGGGTCGAGGAGAATAAAAACCCCGGAGGCGGGGTTGAGTCCACAAGCCGTGCTGATTGAGTCCGCAAGCCGTGCTGAGTGAGCCCGCAAGAGTGGAGTCGGAGAAGCCGCTGTGTTTAGTCGGGGAAGCCGCTGGGTGGAGCCGGGAGGTACAGTGCGGAGCCACAGCCGGTGGCCGCTGAGTGGAATCCCTCCCCCCGACACACCTCCCTCCACACACCCCCTTCCCCCTCTTTCTTTCTCCCCTCCCCCACTCCCCCTCCTCCCCACCCCCCTCCCGCACATACACTCACACCCCCCTTTACCCCTCCCACATTCTTCCCCCACCCCCCACACCCCCCACACCATACCACCCACACCACCCCACACACCACCCCACCCCCCTCCCCTACACACCCCCTCCCACACACACACACCCCTCCCCATCCCCCATCACCCCTCCCCCATCCCCCACATCCCTCAAGTCCCCCACACCCAGCCCCACAACCCCCTCCCCCACACCACCCACATCCCCCCCCTTTCCCCAGTTTGAGATCCTAAAATGCAACTCCTCTCATTTATCTGAATTGAACTCCATTGGCCTTTCCACAGCCCTTTTACGCAGCTGATCAAGTTTCCACTGTAATTATTGATAATGTCTTCACTGTCTATGATACCACCTATTTTAACGTAATCCGCAAACTTGCTAACCATGCCTTGCACATTCTCTTCCAAATAATCGATACATGGCAAAGAATAATGGGCCCGGCATCAATCCCTTGAGCACACCACTAGTCACAGGCCTCCAGTCTAAAAAGCATCCTTCAACCAACACAGTCTGCTTCTACCATCAAGCCAATTACATTTATTTCCAGTTAGCCAGCTCTCCCTGGATCCCATGCAACTTAACCTCGCAGACTAGCCTGCTGTGCAAAAACATATCAAAAGCCTTCCTAAAGTCATAGTCATAGAGTGATACAGTGTGGAAACAGACCCTTCAGCCCAACTTGCCCACACCGGCCAACATGTCCCAGCTACATTAGTCTCACCTGCCATATCCCTCCAAACTTGTCCTATCCATGTCCCTGTCTAACTGTTTATTTAATGTTTGGATAGTCCCTGCCTCAACTACCTCCGCTAGCAGCTTGCTCCGTAGAAGACGTTACCCCTCAGATTCTTATTCAATCTTTTCCCATTCACCTTAAAACTTTATCCTCTGTTCCTCGATTCACCTTCACAAGGTAAGAGACTGTGAATCTACCCAACCTATTCCTCTCATGATTTTATACACCTCTATAAGATCAGCCCACATCCTCCTGTGCTCCAAGGAATAGTCACAGCCTACTGAACCTCTCCCTATAGCTCAGCTCTTTCTTATGACATGGTGCCTAGAACTGAACACAATACTCTAAATGTGGCCTCACCACAACTTATACAACTGCAACATGTCCTCCCAACCTCTATACTCAATAACTGTAATATGACCTCCCAAATTCTATACTTAACAACTGTAACATGACCTCCCAAATTCTATACCAACAAATTCTAAGTCCACATACAGAATGTCTATTCCCCAGTCCTGATCTATTTGTGAGATAAGTTATTGGAGCAGAATTAGGCCATTCGGCCAATCTCACGAATGTTCATGTTATTGGAGCAGTTCATTGCTCCAATAACATGAACATTTCCAGTAACTGTGTAAAATGCCTATTGTTCATAAATATCATGAATAAACAGTTTCACGAGAGAAGGTAAGAAAGGGTATATTGAGTATGAAATATAACTTTATGTGAAGATATTTCTGGCAATGGGCCTTGTCTGCTGGGAATGCATTTCAGAAATTGAGGTGTGCCCATTTCACCCTTCAAACAATTTCCCATTCTTTAAAATAGAGCACAGTATCTTTGCAACATCAGACCTGCTCCTACTTGTCTGACCAAACTGCAATGAAAAGCTGTGGTTTGTTTAATTTGGATTGATTCAGCTTTCATAGTGCATGTTTTGGATTTCAAGATTGTATCAATACCTTTCTTCCAGCATTGGCATGGTGGGCTGAGTGCTTCCTTCAGTAACAATTTTATAATTCTAAGTGATGGGATTGTATATACTGGCAGACTGTGTTCCAACTGAAATGGTCTTCATTGTCATTTCAAGCTTAAATTATGAATCTAATTGATAATAATGGCTGCTTAAAACCAAAGTGAGTTGAAACTGATTAAATTTGAATATCACACGGTCATCAAAATGAATAGAATTTGAAATCCAAACAGGGTGGACATAACAATAATGGAGCACATACATTGACGGAGTATATATCGACAGCGCCAAAGTGGAGATGGAGGAAAGCTTCATTTTCCAGGAGTGAATATCACCAGTAACTTGTCCTGGACCACCCATATCGAAGCATAGACCAAGAAAACACACATAGACACATAGAAAATAGGTGCAGGAATAGGCCATTCGGCCCTTCAAGCCTGCACCGCCATTCAATATGATCATGACTGATCATCCAACTCAGTATCCTGTACCTGCCTTCTCTCCATACCCCCTGATCCCTTTAGCCACAAGGGCCACATCAAACTCCCTCTTAAATATAGCCAATGAACTGGCCTCAACTACCTTCTGTGGCAGAGAATTCCAGAGATTCACCATGTGAAAAATGCATTTTTCATCTCGGTCCTAAAAGATGTTCCCCTTATCCTTAAACTGTGACCCCTTGTTCTGGACTTCCCCAACATCGGGAACAATCTTCCTGCATCTAGCCTGTCCAACCCCTTAAGAATTTTGTAAGTTTCTATAAGATCCCCCCTTAATCTTCTATATTCTAGCGAGTACAAGCCAAGTCTATCCAGTCTTTCTTCATATGAAAGTCCTGACATCCCAGGAATCAGTCTGGTGAACCTTCTCTGTACTCCCTCTATGGCAAGAATGTCTTTCCTCAGATTAGGAGACCAAAACTGTACGCAATACTCCAGATGTGGTCTTACCAAGACCCTGTACAACTGCAGTTGAACCTCCCTGCTCCTATACTCAAATACTTTTGCTATGAATGCTAACATGCCATTCGCTTTCTTAACTGCCTGCTGCACCTGCATGCCTACGTTTAATGACTGGTGTACCATGACACCCAGGTCTCGTTGCATCTCCCCTTTTCCTATGGCATGCCACATCAATGCCTCTATTTCCTAAGAAAGCTCAGGAAGTGTAGGGTGTAGGAAATAGGAAGTAGGAAGCATGTCCCCAACAACTCTTACTAACTTATACAGATGCGCCGTAAAAAGCATTTTACCGAGATGCATCACCTGGCTTGGTTTGGGAACAGCTTCATCCAAGACCGCAAGGAATTGCAGAGAATTGTGGACACTGCCCAGACCTTCACAGAAAACCAACCACCCTTCTATTGACTTCAATTATACTTCATGCTGCCTTGGCAAGGCCACCAGCATATTCAAGGATGAGTCTCACCCCGGTCACTCCCTCTTCTCCTCTCTCCCATTGGGCAAGAGGTACAGAAGTGTGAAAATGCATACCTCCAGATTTTGGGACAGTTTCTTCCCAGCTGTTATCAGACAACTGAAGCATCCTATCAACTAGACTAGAGTTATTATCTACCCTCGGACTATCTTTAATTTGACTTTACTGGACTTTATTTTGCACTAAACGTTGTTTTATTTACCATGTATCTGTACACTGTGGATGGTTCGTTTGTAATCATGTATATAGTATTTCCGCTGACTGGTTAGCATGCAACAAAAGGCTTTTCACTGTACCTTGGTATAGGTGACAATAAACCAAACTAAACTAAATGGTAGGATCTCTGCTGCTGAGATCAGTTGTTTGGTATTAATTATGTAGCCTTAATTGATTAATCCTTTATTTTAGATGACAACAACAAAGCAACAACAAAAAAAATGTTGCTTTAAGTTTGGGTTTGTATTCTAAAAGACAGTAACTTCCATTTCCAGCTTCTGTGTTTATTTCAGCGGAGATCCCATATTTATACTACCAAGTCACTTGCATAATACAATCCGTTCTACATCTACAAACCATTCAAAAGTGAGTAACAAAGAGGAAATGTCAACAAAAAGAAAGGATCAAATCAGAAGAAAGAAAAGGGTATTCCATAACTTTGATTTGGTAAAACCTTAATCTGAGAGTTAACCAGCTTGTCATTCCCAGCTGTTAACTCAACTCCACAAACTCCACCTGAGATCTTAACACAGGATAACAGGATACTGTTTCCAGTATGTACGGCTTAGACACAGACATTGTATGAAAACAGCCAAAGAATGTATTGAGGAAAATAAGTAGAAAAAATAAAAACTTAGCCAACCTAGTTCCAAGCATGGCAGGATTTCTGGAAAGAACAATTAGAGACCATAGGGCATAGTACAGTGTTTCCAGTATGTACGGCTTAGGCACAAGAAGGCAATGCTGTCAAAAGTGCAGGGCAGAGGTGAAAGATGTCTAATCAATGGCATGCACATTTGGTTTATAATGAGAGCCATTTGCAACAGCTGCTTTTTTTTTTGCAGAGTTTAACCTGAGAAATTGCAATTGGTATTAAAGCAAGTGGTCTATCATCAAGTGTTGAAAGAAATCATGGAGAAACATCTCGGTCTGGCTTATTTCTGAAATCGGCATATCTCCATATGTGATTCACAAATTGCTGCAGTGGCACAACGGGAGAGGCAGTGTTTGTGGAGGTAATGGATTCTCTCCAAAGATGCTGCCTGACCCACTGAATCATTTCCAGCACTTTATATTTTATTCAAGATTCCAGCATCTGCAGTTCCTTGTTTCCAAATGTGATTCCCCAGGGATGTAACATGAGGATGAGAAAGAGACAGGAATAAATTACAAGGTCCCAATTCAAGCTTATAAAAGACAACAGAACAGATGCAAACGCACAATAAAATTCACATTCACTGCAGACCAACAGAGTGAGAAAATGTCTCTTGATATAACCATATAACAATTACAGCACGGAAACAGGCCATCTCGGCCCTACAAGTCCGTGCCGAACAACTTTTTACCCTTAGTCCCATCTGCCTGCACTCATACCATAACCCTCCATTCCCTTCTCATCCATATGCCTATCCAATTTATTTTTAAATGATACCAACGAACCTGCCTCCACCACTTCCACTGGAAGCTCATTCCACACCGCTACCACTCTCTGAGTAAAGAAGTTCCCCCTCATGTTACCCCTAAACTTCTGTCCCTTAATTCTGAAGTCATGTCCTCTTGTTTGAATCTTCCCTATTCTCAAAGGGAAAAGCTGGTCCACATCAACTCTATCTATCCCTCTCATCATTTTAAAGACCTCTATCAAGTCCCTCCTTAACCTTCTGCACTCCAGAGAATAAAGACCTAACTTATTCAACCTTTCTCTGTAACTTAGTTGTTGAAACTCAGGCAACATTCTAGTAAATCTCCTCTGTACTCTCTCTATTTTGTTGACATCCTTCCTATAATTGGGCGACCAAAATTGTACACCATACTCCAGATTTGGTCTCACCAATGCCTTGTACAATTTTAACATTACATCCCAGCTTCTATACTCAATGCTCTGATTTATAAAGGCTAGCATACCAAAAGCTTTCTTTACCACCCTATCTATATGAGATTCCACCTTCAAGGAACTATGCACGGTTATTCCCAGATCCCTCTGTTCAACTGTATTCTTCAATTCCCTACCATTTACCATGTACGTCCTATTTTGATTTGTCCTGCCAAGGTGTAGCACCTCACATTTATTGTAGCACCTCACATTTATTGTAGCACCTCACATTTATGATTTACACTGTTAATAGCCACCTAAGCAAATAAGCCACAAAACTAATTCCATAAACCTGGTAACAAGTTAGGAGGGGATGTTGGTGTTAAACGACAAGCAATAGTTGATGAACAACAACCTGAGGTATTTGTCTTGTTGTCCTAGAGATGCAGTGCAGAGTGGAGGGTGTGTGTGATCATATCCCCTATTGATCTATTGTGGTAGGAGGCAAATTGAAGTGGGTTCAGGTTCTTGCTAAGTAGTTATATTACCAGAGAATCATTTTCAGACTAGCAATCAATAACTGGAGGACTACCAGAAAGATCAGTGATAGGGCCTCGATTACTTCAATCACTGTTATGAATTTGAATGAAGGGACTGAGTATACTGTGGCCAAATGTACTGATGTCACAAAGATAGGTAGATTAAGAAGCTGTAAAGAGGACACAAAAAGCCTGTAAAAGGCTATGAATAGGAGCAAACACAATGCGGGCAGGTGGAGTATGATGTAGGAATCCAAGGAAGAAAGATTCCAAGGGGAGTAAGGGGCGACCGTGGCTAACAAGGGACGTCAGGGACAGTATAAAAATAAAAGAGAAGAAGTACAACGTAGCAAAGATGAGCGGGAAGCAAGAGGATTGGGTAATGTTTAAAGAGCAACAGAAGATAACTAAAAAGACAATACGGGGAGAAAAGATGAGGTACGAAGGTAAGCTAGCCAAGAATATAAAGCAGGATAGACAATAGACAATAGAGAATAGTTGCAGGAGTAGCCCATTTGGCCCCTTGAGCCAGCAATCTTTCTTCCTTGGATTCCTACATCATACTCCACCTGCCATTCAATGTGATCATGCTTGATCATCCCCAATCAGTACCCCGTTCTTGCCTTCTCCCCATAACCCCTGACTCCACTATTTTAAGAGCCCTATCTAGCTCTCTCTTGAAAGCATTCAGAGAACCTGCCGCCACCGCCCTCTGAGGCAGATAATTCCACAGACTCACCACTCTCTGTGAGATAAAGTGTTTGCTCGTCTCCGTTCTAAATGGCTTACTCCTTATTTTTAAAGAGAATGTGTAGAGAAAAATATTAGTTAAGACCAAAGTTGGACCCTTGAAGACCGAAAAAAGTGAATTTATTATGGGGAACAAGGAAATGGCAGATGAGTTGAACAGGTACTTTGGATCCGCATTCACAAAGGAGGACACAAATAATCTTCCTGATATAGTAGTGGCCAGAGGATCTGGAGTGACGGAGGAACTGAAGGAAATCCACATTACGCAGGAAACGGTGTTGGGTAGACTGATGGACTGAAGGCTGATAAATCCCCAGGGCCTGATGGTCTGCATCCCAGGGTATTTAAGGAAGCGGCTCTAGAAATCGTGGATGCATTGGTGATAATTTTCTAATGTTCTATAGACTCAGGATCAGTTCCTGTGGATTGGAGGGTAGCTAATGTTATCCCACTTTTTAAGAAAGACGGGCGAGAGAAAACAGGGAATGATAGACCAGTTAGCCTGACATCGGTGGTGGGGTAGATGTTGGAGGCAATTATAAAAGATGAAATAGCCGCACATTTGGACAGCAGCAACAGGATCGGTCTGAGTCAGGATGGATTTATGAAGGGGAAATCATGCTTGACTAATCTTCTGGAATTTTTTGAAGATGTAACTAGGAAAATGGATAAGGGAGAGCTAGTGGATGTAGTGTACCTGGACTTAGAGAAACCATTTGATAAGGTCCCACATAGGAGATTAGTGGGCAAAATTAAGGCACATGGTAATGGGGGTGGAGTGCTGACATGGATAGAAAATTGGTTGGCAGACAGGAAACAGAGAGTGGGGATTAACGGGTTATTTTCAGAATATCAGGCAGTGACTAGTGGGGTACCGCAAGGCTCGGTGCTGGGACCGCAGCTATTTACAATATACATCAATGATTTGGATGAAGGGATTCAAAGTAACATTAGCAAATTTGCAGATGACACAAAGCTGGGTGTCAGTGTGAACTGAGCGGAGGATGCTATGAGAATGCAGGGTGACTTGGACAGGTTGGGGGAGTGGGCAGATGCATGGCAGATAAAGTTTAATGCGGATAAATGTGAGATTATCCACTTTCGTAGCAAAAACAGGAAGGCAGATCACTATCTAAATGTTGTCGTTGGGAAAAGGGGAAGTACAACGGGATCTGGGGGTCCTTGTTCATCAGTCTATGAAAGTAAGCAGTAGGTACACAAAAATGCTGGAGAAACTCAGCGGGTGCAGCAGCATCTATGGAGCGAAGGAAATAGGTGACGTTTCGGGCCGCTCCATAGCTCCATTTCCTTCGCTCCATAGATGCTGCTGCACCCGCTGAGTTTCTCCAGCATTTTTGTGTACCTTCGATTTTCCAGCATCTGCAGTTCCTTCTTGAACACTATGAAAGTAAGCATGCAGGTACAGCAGGCAGTGAAGAAAGCGAATGGCATGGTGGCCTTTATAACAAGAGGAGTCAAGTATAGGAGCAAAGAGGTCCTTCTGCAGTTGTACAGAGCCCTAGTGAGACCACACCTGGAGTATTGTGTGCAGTTTTGGTCCCTAAGTTGAGGAAGGACATTCTTGCTATTGAGCGAGTGCAGCGTAGGTTTACAAGGTTGATTCTCGGGATGGCGGGACTGTCATATGCTGAGAGAATGAAGCAGCTGGGCTTGTACACTCTGGAGTTTAGAAGGATGAGAGGGGATCTTATTGAAACATATAAGATTGTTAAGGGTTTGGACATGCTGGAGGTAGGAAACATGTTCCCGATGCTGGGGGAGTCTTGAACCAGGGGCCACAGTTTAAGAATACAGGGTAAGCCATTTAGAACGGAGACGAGGAAACACTTTTTCTCACAGAGAGTTGTGAGTGTGTGGAATTCTCTGCCTCAGAGGACGTTGGAGGCAGGTTCTCTGGAGCTGGATAGGGCTCTTAAAAATAGTGGAGTCAGGGTATATGGGGAAAAGACAGGAACGGGGTACTGATTGGGGATGATCAGCCATGATCACATTGAATGGCAGTGCTGGCTCGAAGGGCCGAATGGCCTACTCCTGCACCTATTGTCTATTGAATCATGAGGTTATCCACTTTGGAAAAGAAGAATGAAAATAAAACATAGTATTACTTAAACACAGCGTTTTTTAAAATATAGAACTGTACAGCACAGGATCTGGCCCCTCGACCCACAATATTTGTGCTGAACCTGACACCAAGTTAAATGATCTAATCTGCCTGAACATGGCACATATCACTATTTCCTGCACTTCAATGTGCCTTTCTAAAGGCCTGTTAAACCTCACTATCATATCTGCCTCTACCATCACCCCTGAACATGTGTTCATGGCCCCCAATACTCTCTGTGCAAAAAAGTTGTCCCGCACATTTCCATTAAACTTGCCTCCTCTCACCTTACGGCTATGCTCTCTAATGTTGGACATTTCCACCCTGGGAGAAAAGGCTCTGACTGTCTATCATATCTATACCTCTCATAATTTTATATACTTCCATCAAGTCTTCCCTCAACCTCTGACATTTCAGAGAAAACAATCCATCTGTCCGACCTCTCCCTGTAGCCAAAACCCTCTAATTCAGGCACCATTCTGGTAAACCTCCTCTGCACCCTCTCCAAATCCTCCACATCATTCTTGTAATGGGGCAACCGGAACTGCACGCAATACTCCAAATGCGGCCTAGCCAAAGTCCTAAAGAGCTGCATCATGACTTCCTGACTCATATAATCAATGCCTCATTAGCAAGAAGCTAACATACCATATGCCTTCTTTATCAGCTTATCTACTTGTGCTGCCATATACGAAGAGATTTAGTTCTCGTACACAAAAAACAGAATAATTGTACTGCAAGCACAGCAAGTAATTAGGAAAACTATTTGAATGTTGCTCCTTATTGCAAGCAGTATTAAGTACAAAACTGGAAGATTTGATGTAACTTTATAAAACGCTTGTGAGACCATACGTTACCTGCAGGCATTGCAAGGAAAATACACTGGATTGATTCTTAGGATGAGAGTTGATGTATAAGGAAAGACTAGGCAACCAACCATACACAGTGGAGATTAGAATGTGAGGTGATCATATTAAAAAGTAATATTTTGAGGAGAATTCGCAGATGTAATGCTGAGAGGATTTTTCTCAGGTTGAAGTACTGAGAACCAAGAGATATATCTTCAGAATACGGGGATGTCCATTTGACATGGAAGATAATTAATCCCTGGAATTCTCTACCCAAGGGAGATGTGGAATCAGGCATATTGAATATATTCAAAGCAAATACAATATATATTTAAACCAGGAGTTGGGCCATGAATGTAAAGAGAGAGAATGTTGGTGTTGAGAATAACATTGGATCAGTCTGTATGAACATTGACCTCCAATTTTAGGTAGTCCCTGCTTTCTCCTTCTTTGCCCTCCCCTTCCCAGCTCTCCCACAGCCCACTGTCTCCGCCTCTTTCTTTCTTCTTCCCGCCCCACCTACCCCCACATCAGTCTGAAGAAGGGTCTCGACCCGAAACGTCGCTAGTTCCTTCGCTCCATAGATGCTGCCTCATCCGCTGAGTTTCTCCAGCAATTTTGTCTACCTTGGATCAGTCATGATCTTATTGAATAACACGCGGTTCTTATTTGTTTACAGATATGACCTTGTACAAAATGGCTTCCTGTTAATGTAGTTCCTGGTGCCTGTTTATTATTTAACAACATTTATCATATTGAGAATAATCACTTAATATCAAAACAATATATAGTAAACAAAGGTCAAGCTGTCACTACATCTCCATGCTTAAGAAATATAGAAACATATAGAAACATAGAAAATAAGTGCAGGAGGAGGCTATTCGGCCCCTCGAGCCAGCACTGCCATTTATTGTGATCATGGCTGATCGTCCCCAATCAATAACCCGTGCCTGCCTTCTCCCCATATCCCTTGATTCCACTAGCCCCTAAAGCTCTATCTAACTCTCTCTTAAATCCATCCAGTGACTTGACCTCCACTGCCCTCTGTGGCAGGGAATTCCACAAATTCACAACTCTCTGGGTGAAAAAGTTTTTTCTCACCTCAGTCTTAAATGGCTTCCCCTTTGTTCTAAGACTGTGGCCCCTGGTTCTGGACTCGCCCAATATTGGGAACATTTTTCCTGCATCTAGCTTGTCCAGTCCTTTTTATATGTTTCTATAAGATCCCCCTCATCCTTCTAAACTCCAGTGAATACAAGCCTAGTATTTTCAATATTTCCTCATATGACAGTCCTGCCATCCCAGGGATCAATCTTGTGAACCTTCTGCCTCAATCACAAGGATGTCCTTCCAGTTGTTAAGCCACTGCCTCAATCACAAGGATGTCCTTCCTCAAATTAGGAGACCAAAACTGTACACAATATTCCAGATGTGGTCTCACCAGAGCCCTATACAACTGCATAAAAATTATACTTGATAGCTCAAGTAGCATTTCGGGGGGAGAAAAGAAAATCAAATCTTGTTTGGACTTTATGAAACACTCTTAAGGCCTCAGAAGACAATCTCTGTTTTTCCAAAGATGCTCACTGTGCTGATGTTCATTTCCAGGTTCTTAAAAAACTTTTATTCGTGGCTTTATGGCAACTTCAGAGTTTTAGTGCATGTTTATTCGTCTGTTCCAACAATAAACTTTGGATCCCCCAGTCACACAGAATTTATTTTACAATAGTTTTTGTAATCCTCCACTACTTACTTCATTTTCCCAACTTTGATGCTGCTATTCTTTTTAATTCATCCACATCACTGGACTTTTTCTGAAAAGATGGATGCTGCTGAAATACATATATCCCTTCTGTTTAGTGTTCAAGAAGGAACTGCAGATGCTGGATAATCGAAGGTACACAAAAAATCTGGAGAAACTCAGCGGGTGCAGCAGCATCTATGGAGCGAAGGAAATAGGCAACGTTTCGGGCCGAAACCCTTCTTCAGACTGATAGGGGATGGCGGGGAGAAGGAAGGAAAAAGGAGGAGGAGGAGCCCGAGGGCTGGGAGGAGACAGCCCGAGGGCTAAGGAAGGGGAGGAGACAGCAAGGGCTAACAAAATTGGGAGAATTCAATGTTCAAGCCCGCAGGCTGCAGACTCCCCAAGCGGAATATAAGTAGCAATGTTACAAAATGTTGAGATTTAAAAAATCAAGTCTGCAATTTATCCCATCAGATAAAGCATAAAAATAAGTTTAATTTGACACCTAATTCACTTTCATATCTCAAGTATTTAAAAAGTTATGGCTATTTTCATACTCGGAAATTAGCATCTTGTTCCCTATTGATTTTCTATGGACATAACAAAAAAGCTGTGATCGTGGACAGTCAAAAGCCCATAACTTTCTTAAAAATTAAGAGAACTGAATGAAATTTTCAGTTATCATAGATTGAAGCATTCTGAAACAAATATAAAATAATCTTACTTGGATGACCTGAAATTAAAGCATATAATTAGTTAGTTACCTAATTCCAAACTTCAATTACTAGATCTAAACATCTATCCATTTCTTAATAAATGATTAACATTTTTAAATAGCCTAAGTGTCCAAATAATATTCACAAATAATTCACAATAAAACATGATTTTTAAATCTAATTTGCATTAATTTATAGGCCAAATGGAAGGAATTTAGTGTTTAATTGCTGTAAATTAAAGCCTCATCTACGGTGGAGGAGGGGAACCCCCGTTCCCTGAAGAAAGAGTTCCTTTGCTGTCTCCTCCCCTTCCTTAGCCCTCGGGCTGTCTCCTCCCATCCCCCAGCCCTCGGGCTCCTCCTCCTCCTTTTTCCTTCCTTCTCCCCGCCACCCCCTATCAGTCTGAAGAAGGGTTTCGGCCCGAAACGTTGCCTATTTCCTTCGCTCCATAGATGCTGCTGCACCCGCTGAGTTTCTCCAGCTTTTTTGTGTACCTCCCTTTTGTTTAGTGTTTAGTGGGATGTTCATTGTGGGGGTAACATTTTCATATATCCAAAGTTTACAACTTTCAGAATTAGATGCCAATGAAAATTCTGTCCTGCTCACAAAATAAAAATGTTGATCTCCTGGTCACACGGAACTTAATATCTTTATATTCCTGACTTGTCATCTGCTGACAATCCCAGACCAGATCCTGTGCAAAAAAGAAATTTGTATCCACCTTTGACACAGAGAACAATGGGATTAGGATGGTTTTTAGAAATGTGTAATTTTCTGATTAAAAAAAAAAAAAAAAAACAATCTTTTAAAGTGCAATGAATTGAGCTTCATTGGCAGCATTCATCCTTGTTTTTAATATCTATGTTATAATGATTGTGAAAGTTCTTCCACACTTATCCTGTAACCAACCCCGAGGCCACCCACCCAGTTCAAAAACACGAGTTTAGATCAAGTGGGTGATTATTCCATTTTTGAGAAACTCTTTGTTCAGCACATGGTGTGTGGGATTTCTATTGTGGGCTGATGATAGCAACAGATAGAAGTAGCATCAACATTTTATTGGACTCTTCGCAAGATGTAGCCTCTTTAAAAAACCCAGGTTATCAGAATGAATGCAAATTGATCAGAGTGCGTTTACTGTCATTAAAGCGCAAACCTGAACAGTTAATGTTAGTATATATTAAAGCAGAATTTGTAAAAGTGGCAAACGAAACCCACTTCAAGTTCACGTTATTAACGCAACAAAAGTCATTGATCTTTCTCTCCCACCGGGGAGTTGTACAGAGAGCCTGGGCCAGAGGTAACGCTGCAAATAGAACAATTTTCAAACTGCCTTCCCCATCAACTAGCACCGTGGAATTAATGAGTTCACCCTTAAAAGTGCCACAGTTTTAGGATTTAAACGTATCTCTATAATGCAGGTGTTCTTGGCACACCCAAGTTATGTCACTAAATCTGCTTCGCGTATTAATCATTGAGAACGGGTCTCTCTCCACACCAACATATTTTGGATCTGCAAATTCGAGTACTATTTTATTCACGCAAGGTAATAATTCCATGGAAGTTCCCTCGCGATGTACGCCATTTGACCAGCATTTCTGCCGAAGTTTTAACAGAAGATCGGGAGAGTCCCTGTAAATCTCTTTGTCTACAAAGCAGCAAGAGTGAGATCGGAAACCAAGTACCTTCTCATGCACTATCATCATTTGAGCAATATTCAATTCAACGCAGATTACACGAAGGTTAAAGCTGTTTAACGACAATGTTGCTTAGAAATTAATTTCTACCCGGGATGTAATTACGGGCTAACATGCTGGTTAACACCTCCCTCTTAAACCAAATACTTAGCCCCTCGTTTTTCTAATTGTTTGACAACACAGACACATATGGCACCACCGGTCAAGTGGGGACACTGACTGGTGCGATGAGAATAAATCATCATGACTGCTCCGTGTGTATGTTTATGCTGCTACTTGGTTAGTCTGCGGGAGGGAGCCTCCCCGCTACACGAATAGACTTCCTGCAGGGTGATCGCAAAATGGAATAGCGGCTTCCCTAGGAGAAAATTGGTGGTTCCCAAAACATCCCTCCCTCCTGATTGGAATGTCAGGCGCAGCATTCAACTGGGTACAATGGACCACAAATAATGCTAAATGCGACTCACTTCGCCAACCCACGACAATATTCCGAAATACTTCAAAACAAGTATGCAAAAGGCAATGGGTTGCTGGAACCCCAATATTTGAAACATTATTGTGTGATCTACTTATTCAGAAAGGAACGAGAACCTTATTGTCTGTCCTACCTGGTTTCCAAACATAGACGGACTGAAACTCCTCTTCTGCTTCTGCCTTAACATTGCAGACCCCAAAGACCAGGGTTAACATCACAGCAATGCACTGTGCGAAAGCGGCACAGTTACTTGGACATCTGATTGAATCGTTGCTTTTCTTTCTCAGCCTCATAGTTCCAGAATCACCAGCCTGCTCAGGATGGCTCCAGTTCGGGAGACAAAGGATATTATAACCCTTGCCCTGTTATTGATGACTCTTTTTTCGCTTTTCCTCCTCTTATCTTATTTCTCTTGTCGAGAATCCGCCACGATCTGTTGACAGACAGTCTTTCTCCGGAATATTCGCTTGCCCGAATATGGGAAATGAAAAACAAGGTCCTCACTCGTCAGAAAACAATAATAACCTGAGCTGCAACCGTTTCCTTTCCTTCCAAGTCAGTGACTAACGGCAGGTTTCAATCAGCTAAGGGAAGCAGCTGTCCACCAGGGGCTCCGGTTGATACAGTGGGTCACTCGGGTCTTGTAGGCGGCAGCAAGTCATTCACACCAACTGCACGGAGAGAAAAAAACAAACGCAGTAATGTCACTGCCTAGCTATGCTGCAGCAGAGTGCTGTCTGCACTCAAATATATATATATATATTTGCATATATATATATACATACAACCATGTGCAAGGGCAAGCGAACAGATGCGTGTCTGCACCTGCATCTCACAGCAACACGAAAGTCAAAGCAATGCGATGTACGGAGGTGGGTAGTTGAGAGCGTGTGTGAGAGAGAGAGAGAGAGAGAGAGGGAGGGAGGGAGGGGGTGGGGAAGAGGATTTCTGTCCCCTCCCCGGGGAGGCCTGTCATTTTGTTTCTTTTTTTGTAATCCCCAGATCCTTCATGTATAATTGTATTAGGGGGAAAAAATAATCGACTAAATAATTCCCCCACATTGCCTTTTTTAATTTTCTGACACTGCTGCAAATTAGCAACGAGAGTGCTACAAATTCCCTTTTGTTTCTCCACCACTTTTCACCTCGGAAAGGACTTACGGCGTTAGAAACTCTGCCGGTGTGTCCTTAGATTGCCTCAGATTTTGTTTTAAATAAGTTTAAATAAGATTACTCTTTCCCGATTGTCAGAAAACAAGCAACGATCAAAAGATTATCATCAGATGGAGACGACTAGTAAGGATTTATCCTGTCGCTGATTTTATGGACTCCGGTTAGAAAATGATAAACAAAGCTAAAGCGCCAGTAGTTTGGCAGCCGTCCAAAGCTGGAACCTGAACTGGACTATGCGCTCCAAACATATTTTCATCAGAATCGGTTTCAAAAATACTTTTAGGACGACGTGAATTACGTTCCCAATTACGTCTGTACTTAAACCATGCAGCTGATTCATACAATTATTGTAATTGTTTATATTTCATTGTAACTGCAATTGACCTATTTTAGTTCTTAAAGAGATTATGGTAGTGTTGGTCTGGTTAAGTGTATACTGGACTTTCCCCTCAAAATTGGTTATGTAAATGAATTGAAATTGCTTGGAGGAATCCTTTTAAAGTTATTCTGATACACTTATACAAAAAAAAGTGTGATAAAAGTAAATGGATATGGTGACAGGGGAATGATTTAATAGGAACCTGAGGAACAACCTTTTAATAGAAGATGGTGGATCTATGATCCAGCTGGCTGAGAAAGTGGTTGAGGTGAATACAATAACAACATTTAAGAAACATTCGGATAAGTACATCAATAAAAAAGGTTTAGAGGGATTTGCATCAAACACAAACAAATGTGACAAGCATAGTTGTATAGAAACACAGAAACATAGAAAATAGGTGCAGGAGTAGGCCATTCGGCCCTTCGAGCCTGCACCGCCATTCAATATGATCATGGCTGATCATCCAACTCAGTATCCTGTGCCTGCCTTCTCTCCATACCCCCCTGATCCCTTTAGCCACAAGGGCCACATCTAACTCCCTCTTAAATATAGCCAATGAACTGGCCTCAACTACCTTCTGCGGCAGAGAATTCCAGAGATTCACCTAAAAGATTTCCCCCTTATCCTTAAACTGTGACCCCTTGTTCTGGACTTCCCCAACATCGGGAACAATCTTCCTGCGTCTAGCCTGTCCAACCCCTTAAGAATTTTGTAAGTTTCTATAAGATCCCCCCTCAATCTTCTAAATTCTAGTGAGTACAAGCCGAGTCTGTCCAGTCTTTCGTCATATGAAAGTCCTGACATCCCAGAAATCAGTCTGGTGAACCTACTCTATGGCAAGAATGTCTTTCCTCAGATTAGGAGACCAAAACTGTACGCAATACTCCAGGTGTGGTCTCACCAAGACCCTGTACAACTGCAGTTGAACCTCCCTGCTCCTATACTCAAATCCTTTTGCTATGAATGCTAGCATACCATTCGCTTTCTTCACTGCCTGCTGCACCTGCATGCCTACTTTTAATGACTGGTGTACCATGACACCCAGGTCTCGTTGCATCTCCCCTTTTCCTAATCGGCCACCATTCAGATAAGTCTACTTTCCTGTTTTTGCCACCAAAGTGGATAACCTCACATTTATCCACATTATACTGCATCTGCCATGTATTTGCCCACTCACCCAACCTATCCAAGTCACCTTGCAGCCTCCTAGCATCCTCTTCACAGCTATCACTGCCCCCCCCCAGCTTCGTGTCATCCGCAAACTTGGAGATGTTGCATTCAATTCCCTCGTCCAAATCATTAATATATATTGTAAATAGCTGGGGTCCAAGCACTGAGCCTTGCGGTACCCCACTAGTCACTGCCTGCCATTGTGAAAAGGACCCGTTTACTCCTACTCTTTGCTTCCTGTCTGCCAGCCAGTTCTCTATCCACATCAATACTGAACCCCCAATACCGTGTGCTTTAAGTTTGTATACTAATCTCTTATGTGGGACCTTGTTGAAAGCCTTCTGAAAGGCCAGATATAACACATCCACTGGTTCTCCCTTATCCACTCTACTAGTTACATCCTTGAAAAATTCTATAAGATTCATCAGACATGATTTACCTTTCATAAATCCATGCTGACTTTGTCCAATGATTTCACCACTTTCCAAATGCGCTACTATCCCATCTTTAATAACTGATTCTAGTAGTTTCCCCACTACCAATGTTAGACTAACTGGTCTGTAATTCCCCGTTTTCTCTCTCCCTGCCTTTTTAAAAAGTGGGGTTACATTAGCTACCCTCCAATCCTCAGGAACTACTCCAGAATCTAAAGAGTTTTAAAAATTATCACTAATGCATCCACTATTTATGGGGCTACTTCCTTAAGTACTCTGGAATGCAGCCTATCTGGCCCTGGGGATAACTCCATTCAATTTACCTAACACCACTTCCCGGCTAACCTGGATTTCACTCAGTACCTCCATCTCATTTGCCCCCCGGTCCCCTGCTATTTCGGGCAGATTATTTATGTCTTCCTTAGTGAAGACAGAACCAAAATAGTTATTCAATTGGTCTGCCATGTCCTTGTTCCCCATGATCAATTCACCTGTTTCTGACTGCAAGGGACCTACATTTGTTTTAACTAATCTTTTACTCTTCACATATCTATAAAAACTTTTTATGTTCCCTGCCAGTTTTGTTTCATAATCTATTTTCCCTTTCCTAATTAAGCCCTTTGTCCTCATCTGCTGGACTCTGAATTTCTCCCAGTCCTCTGGTAGGCTGCTTTTTCTGGCTAATTTGTATGCTTCATCTTTTGTTTTGTTACTATCCCTGATTTCCCTTGTTATCCACGGATGCACTACCTTCCCTGATTTATTCTTTTGCCAAACTGGGATGAACAATTGTTGTAGTTCATCCATGCAGTCTTTAAATGCCTTCCATTGCATATCCACCGTCAACCCTTTAAGAACCAATTGCCAGTCTATCTTGGCCAATTCACATCTCATACCCTCAAATTTACCTTAAGTTCAGGGCCCTTGTTTCTGAATTAACAATGTCACTCTCCATCCTAATGAAGAACTCAACCATATTATGGTCACTCTTGCCCAAGGGGCCACGCACAACAAGACTGCTAACTAACCCTTCCTCATTACTCAATACCCAGTCTAGATTAGCCTGCCCTCTCGTTGGTTCCTCTACATGTTGGTTTAGAAAACTATCCCGCATACATTCCAAGAAATCCTCTTCCTCAGCACCCCTGCCAATTTGATTCACCCAATCTATATGTAGATTGAAGTCACCCATTATAACCGTTTTACCTTTGTTGCACGCATTTCTAATTTCCTGTTTGATGCCATCCCCAACTCCATTACTACTGTTAGGTGGCCTGTACACAACTCCCACTAACGTTTTCTACCCCTTAGTGTTTCGCAGCTCTACTCATATCGATTCCACATCCTCCAAGCTAATATCCTTCCTTTCTATTGCGTTAATCTCCTCTCTAACCAGCAACGCTACCCCACCTCCTTTTCCTTTCTCTCTATCCCTCCTGAATATTGAATATCCATGGATGTTCAGCTCCCAGCCTTGGTCACCCTGGAGCCATGTCTCCGTGATCCCAACTATATCATAGTCATTAATAGCTATCTGCACATTCAACTCATCCACCTTATTACGAATGCTCCTTGCATTGAGACACAAAGCCTTCAGGCTTGTTTTTACAACACTCTTATACAATTATGTTGAAAAGTGGCCCTTTTTAATTTTTGCCCTGGATTTGTCTGCCTGCCACTTTTACTTTTCACCTTGCTACCTATTGCTTCTACCCTCATTGTACACCGCTCTGTCTCTCCGCTCACACATTTAAGAAAGCCTTTCCCTTTAACTCCTTCCTCGACTATCCCATTTGATACCCCACCCCCCTTATTCAGTTTAAAACATGCAACTATGTTAGTTGCATGGCCAAATTGGGCCAAAGGGCTTGTTTATTTGCTGTATGACACTATGATTGGTCAGTAAATGAACCAGGAAGTGGAAATCAGGAAACAATTTGTGGACATAAAGCAAATTGCTGCACTAAGATGGTAAGGCAGCATCTGTGAATGGAAATAGACAGCCTGAAGAAGGGCCCCGACCCAAGCATTGTCTGCTCATATCCCTCCACAAATGCTGTCTGGCCCACTGTTCTGCAAACAGTTTGTCTTCTTTGCTCACGATTCCAGCATCTGCAGTATCCGTGACAATAATAACTTCAGGACAACGTTTTCACAGTCAATATTACAAACAAGTCTCACAATTATCCTGCCTGACAATATAATCTGGCAGGTATTTGTGAACCTTGTTGAGAGATGTGACAGATAATAATCATTACGCCATAGTAAAATATAAAATATCTAGATTAAAAATAAGACACAGAGTGCTGGAATAACTCAGCGGGTCAGGCAGCATCTTTGGAGAACATGGATTGGTCAGGGCCCTTCTTCAGAAATGACACCTATCCATGTTCTCCAGAGATAGTCTTAAGATCATAAGTGATGGGAGAAGAATTAGGCCATTCAGCCCATCAAGTCTACTCCGCCATTCAGTCACGGCTGATCTATCTCTCCTTCCTAACCCCATTTTCCTGCCTTCTCCCCATAACCTCTGACACCTGTACTAATCAAGAATCTATCTAACCCCCGGAATTATGCTGATGCTGTCTAACCCCCTGAGTTACTCCAGCACTTAATGTCCTTTTTATCAAATAAAACATCTGCAGTTCCTTGTTTCTAAAATATCGAGGTGATGCAAGTAAACAATGGGGGTAGACTGGGATAGAATGGAGGTTGGAGAAAATGGCTAATGGAACCTCAGAAATATGTGATGATCACGTTCAATATTCCCCCCAAGCTTTACCCCAGGAATAGAGATTGGTTAATTAACATGATAAACTGTGTGCTAGGTAGATATTTTGCAGATTTTTAAGGTACATCAGCAGTGGCATCCTGTGGAACCACGTTTGAAGGATTGAGAAATGTTTAAAGCATGTTTGGCTCAATATGAAACATTTCTCAACAACACAATAGCCTGAGATTCAATCCTAAAAAAAATTCACACAAAGAAATAAAGACAAATTTTACACCAAATGTAAATTGTTAATAAATCGATGATTAATAATCCAATACATTTATAAATAGTTCCCCTGTAGTTATACAATCAAAATAGCACATTTTATGGCTAGATATTTGCTTTTATTATCATTTTGTTAAATGATGCAATGTCAAAGCTTGTGTAATTGGCATTATTTAGTCACATACAAAGTTAGTGCCATATGCTCTTTCCCCACAATAAGCAGCAAAGGGTCCCTGGGATATTGGTGGAACAGTTGAATTAAGCAAGAAGAGGCTACTGTTTTACTTATTGTCTAAATCTGCAACACAGAACTCAATTAAATCATGAAATACGGAGTGAACAATAAAAAAAATATCAGCAGCTTAGTACATAAAAGATACAGAAATAAATAACAGAATTATCTGGGAATAAATAACAAAAAGATCTGGAAATAACTGACAAATAAGGTTTGGCAATGTAACAAACAATAAATAAAAGATCAGGTCCTGGGTACGTTGACTTGTATAATAGTGTAATTGAAGGAAACAAAATAATATTTGAGGACCTCCTCAACTCCTGATAGTGTTAACATTACTGACATTAACTCAATGGATAAATGCACCAATTTGTGTGGATGAAGAAAGTCCCTTGTTTACATTGAGATAGATGGTCTCAGCCAAAGGGCTATTATATCTTAATTACACTCATTGACCAACAGCTGGCGAAGTGTACACTGGCGAGGGTGGGATTGATTTTAGTCATAATGGATCCAATATTGAATAGTGGATTTACACAATCTAGGTTGAGCCATGAAACGTGAATGTCTGAATAAACTAATCCAATGTTGCCGACAGCTGACAATGAACAATGTAGCAGGAGTAGGTAAACTTTGCAGAGGTGTGAAGAAAGGAAAGTAAAGGTTAATATTCCTATCCTCTTAATACTTTGCATTTCAAGAGAAATATAGTTTATTGAAACAACAAAATCAAAATTAAATGTAAACATTTTCTTTATCCTACTTGAATGTCTAGAACAATTGTATAGAATAATGGCCATAGTTGGATTTGGAGATGGGTGCAAGCATTTTAAATTTTACGAATTAGCAAACAAACAGTGAGTAGATGTCAAGACATAAAGGTATAATAGAGCAGAGAAAACTACCATAAGATATGAGCAACAAAAAAACATACCTAATGTTATCAGTATTTCAGAGGCAAACATGGACTGGTTACAAAATGCTGGAGCAACTCATCAGGTCAGACTGAAGATGAGTCCCAACCCGAAACGTCACCTATCCATGTTCCCCAGAGATGCTGCCTGATCTGCTGAGTTACTCCAGCACTTTATGTCCTTTTGTGTAAACCAATATCTGCAGTTCCTTGTTTCTAAAATCAGATTGATGATGTAAAATTCATAATGTATGAAGCTCAGCTAAATGGTATGCTGGATTCTTGCACCGAGGCCAGTTAGATTAAAACACTTTGAAGGATAGGACGTTTGTGTCCAATAACAGATGTAAGAGCATCGGTTCCTACAATATTCAGCTGAAGAAGAATCTGTGGCTCATTCAGCATTTGAATTATCTTACATTCTGTATATGCACATTAGATATTTAGCTATCTTTTGAAATCAGTAACATTCCTATCGGGAGATATGGGACCTGGAACCATCCAACAGAATGAAAGAAATTACAATATACCAGATGAATTGGACTTTTTGCAAGCCGCCACGTTGTGATTTAAACTTAACTTTAAACGTTAGACTTTAGAGATACAGCACGGAAACTGACCAATCGGCCCACCGAGACCAGCAATCTCCCCGTATACTAACACTATCCTACACACTAGGGACAATTTTAAATTTTATTGAAGCCAAATTAACCTACAAACCTGCACATCTTTGGAGTGGGAGGAAACGAGAGCACCGGTAGAAAACCCAAGCGGGCACGAGGAGAACGTACAAACTCCGTACAGACAGCTCCCGTAGTCAGGATGGAACCTAGGTCTCTGGCGCTGTAAGGCAGCAACTTTACCGCTACACCACCTTGCCAATCCTTGGAGGCCTGATGGAATGTACAATAAAAGTTAACTCATAACATTTCTCTCTGCAATTAGAATCATTGCTTGATCTAGGAATCTTTTGCAGAGCACAATGTGGAAAAAAAAATATTGTGGATATGTTCAAACAAACACTTTTAAATGCAACTGTGACCACGTTTTACATGCATGAAGGGTCTATATCTTTCACTGGCATCTGGAATACTTGTGAATTATGAGCCTGTCACACGTGGGAAATTGAGGGAAGTTACCTTATGTTTATTTAGAAAACATCAGAGGTAGATTATATCATAAGATACATTATAGAGCTGAAATACAACATTTTTTACTGACAAGATTCCAGTCGTTTAAATGAATAATGATGTATTAATATAACCTTTTAGAATAAAACAGTTAAACGATGGATATTTGCAAAGGTGAATGTCAAGCCATTAATCTGATCCTTAAATGTTCAATATGTCCAAAACTTTCACAGATAATCACTTTAATTACTTTAAGAGAAATATAATGGGAACATTTTAGATTTCTAAAATGTAATAAAATCAAAGGAAATATCAATAGTTAAGGACCATTTGTGTTCATTTGAAGACTCGGAGAATTACAGAGCTGCACTCATTGGACAGATTCCTTGTTTGATCTCTATTCTACCTAACATAGTGGGTGATCTCAGCTGGGTTGAAGAGTGGTGCCACAATTGCATGTCCCTTGCCAAGAAACGATAAACTGTTCAAGTTTCTCTTTTCTATTGGATCTTCTCTGCAAACTTATTGAGCAAAGACATTAAGTAACAACCTTTAATGGGACCATGTCAATACTGAATAGCCTGCTGATATTTATGTTAAATTAAAGGAAAAAAATCAAGAACCTGGTTAAAATCTCAATGATGATTATAGTACTGCAAAGAGTAACTGCATTTCCAGCTCAATCCTGGGGCTGTCACTGAGCCTTTTAATCCCATTAGTGGCTAAAGGCTGCCATTCAGTTTGAGAACAAACATTATTTTTTAAATAATATAATGAGAATTACATTTTAATTAATTGTGTACAATGCATTCAGAAAGTATTCAGACCCCTTCACTTTTTCCACATTTTGTTGCATTACAGCCTTATTCTAAAATTGATTAAATTCTTTTTTTATCATCAATCTACACACAATACCCCATAATATAAAAAGTGAAAACAGGTGATTAGAAATGTTTGCAAAGTAATTAAAAATAAATAACTCACATTTACATAAGTAATCAACCCTTTACTCAATACTTTGTTGAGGCACCTTTGACAGCGATTACAGGCTCAAGTCTTCTTGGGATAACACTATAAGCTTGGCACACATGTATTTGGGTAATTTCTCCCATTCCTATCTGCAGATCCTCTCAAGCTCTGTCAGGTTGGATGGGGAGTGTCGATGCACAGCTATTTTCAGGTCCCTCCAGAGATGTTCGATCTGGTTCAAGTCCAGGCTCTGGCTGGGCCACTCAAGGACATTCACAGACTTGTCACGAAGCCACTCCTGCGTTGTCTTGGCTATGTGCTTAGGGTCGTTGTCCTGTTGGAAGGTGAACCTCTGCCCCAGAATGCTCTTGAGCAGGTTTTCATCAAGGATCTCTCTGTACTTTGCTCCGTTCATCTTTCCCTCGATCCTGACTAGTCTCCCAGTTCCTGCCACTGAAAAACATCCCCACAGCATGATGCTGCCATCACCATGCTTCACCGTAGGTATGGTATTGATCAGGTGATGAACGGTGCCTGGTTTCCTCCAGACATGACGCTTGGCATTCAGGCCAAAGAGTTCAATCTTGGTTTCATCAGACCAGAGAATCTTGTTTCTCATGCCTTTTGGCAAAGTCCAAGAGGGCTGTCATGTGCCATTCACTGAAGAGTGGCTTCCATCTGGCCACTCTATCATAGAGGCCTGATTGGTAGAGTGCAACAGATATAGTTGTCCTTCTGGAAGTTTCTCCCACCTCCACAGAAGAACTCTGGAGCCTTGTCAGAGTGACCATCGCGTTCTTGGTCATCTCCCTGACCAAGGCCCTTCTCCCCCGATTGCTCAGTTTGGCCGGGTGGCCAGCTCTATGAAGAGTGCCAAAGTTCCAAAGTTCTTCCATTTAAGAATGACGGAGGCCACTGTGCTCTTCTGTGCAATGCTGCAGAAATTGTTTTATACACTTCCCCAGATCTGTGTCTTGACACAATCCTGTCTCGGAGGTCTATGGACAATTTTTTCGTCTTCAGTTTTTGCTCTGACATGTACTGTCAACTGTGGGACCTTATATAGACAGGTGTGTGCCTTTCCAAATCATGTCCAATCAATTTAATTTACCACTGGTGGACTCCAATCAAGTTGTAGAAACATCTCAAGGATAACCAATGGAAACAGGATGAACCTAAGCTCAATTTTGAGTGTCATAGCAAAGGGTCTGAATACCCTTTGATATTTCAGTTATTTCATTTTAATTACTTTGTAAAAATTTCTAAACACCTGTTTTTGCTTCTTCATTCTGGGGTATTGTGTGAGGATTGATGAAAAAAAAAAGAATTTAATCCATTTTAAAATAAGGTTGTAACGTAACAAAATGTGGAAAAGGTGAAGGGGTCTGAATACTTTCTGAATGCACTGTATGTCTACTGAGTGCAGTCTGATGGCAGGGCATATGTCTTCGAAATCTCAAATTTCTTCTCTAAAATAAATATTTTAGAATTACACCTGCATATGGATTATGTTGAGATTGAAAATATAATATTGTCTTGTAATATTCTTTACCTTTCAATAAGATTATGCATCACCATTGTAAACTTACTGTAGATACATTTTTCTTAAACAAATACCTGTAACATATTTTACTAATTTGAGTATGAATTTGTCAAGTTGCTATTTGTAATACAAAAGTGAAATTCTTATTGTGCTGCAAATTTGAAATAAAACACAAAATGCTGAAATTGCTCTGTGGGTCAGGCAGCATCTGTGGAGAGATACACATGGTACAGCATATAGGGATCAGAATAATGTTGCAGATCATGCCTTCATAAACCCAAAGCAAAAAAACTTCCAGATGTCAAAAATCTGAAATAGAAACAGAAAATGCTGGAGCAATTCCAAGGCTCAAGAGTCAGGAGCGTTTAATTGTCATATGTATTGAAATGAAACAATTACATTCTTGCTTGTAAAAGCACAACTGGTTTGTAAACACAGTACTCAATAGATGGCATAATAAACAAGCAAAAAGTTCAAACAATAAGTCTGAATGGAGTCTGAAGAAGGCTCTCGACCCGAAACGTCACCCATTCCTTCTCTCCAGAGATGCTGCCTGCCCCGCTGAGTTACTCCAGCTTTTTGTGTCTATCTTCAAAAAATAACAAGCCCAATATAGCGCAAAGCAAAACAAAGCCTGAAGCCCATTGGGGTTCAAACGAAATGTTGTTTCTGCAGTCATACACACAAAAAAGAACCAAGACACAACACAATTTACACAAACATCCATCACAGCGCATCTCCTCCTCACTGTGATGGAAGGCAAAGACCTATCTCTCCCCTGCACTTACCATTCCCCTCCCGATGTCAGAGTCAAAGTCAAAGCCCCCGGCGGGCGATGGTAATTGTCCCGTGGCCATTTACGCCGCGCCGGGTGATGCAAGGCCACGCTCCAGGTACTCTTCAACCCTGCAACTCAGGCGGGTGAAGTCGCCGTTGCGGAAGCCCCGAAAAGCGGTCTCCCAGCAGGGACCCGCGGGCTCCCGGTGTTCCTGTCTGCCAGACCTGCGTTAAGCCTCCGAATCTCCGGGGTCAGGTCGCAGCAGCGCGCCACCACCGCTCCTCCCGCTCCGAACTCGGCCAGCTCCGCGATGGTGAGTAGGTCCGCAGGCTCCGCGACTGGAGCCCTAGGTCGTTCCTGCTGGAGGCCGCTCCATGGTGCTAGGCCCCAACGACAACGGAGACCCGACAGAGAAAAGGTCGGGTTCTCCGTGCAGGGGATAGATTTTTTTAAGTTTCCCCCGCCCCCCACCCCCCGCCCCCCACACACATACCCACACACATACACAAAAAAAAAAAAAAAACTACATTCAAACGAGACAAAAAAATAATAAAAAATAATAAAAATACAGACGGACTGCAGAGGCCGCTGCGACGTGAGTCGCGCCGCCCACCGCCCTCCTATGGTAGAAGTGAAGTTCAAATGTTTGGGGGAAATATACAATTAATGGAATGACCCTTAACCACATTAATGTACTAAGGAATCTTGGGGTCCAAGGCCATAACACCTGTAAGAGGCAACACAATTAGATAGTGTCAAAGAAGGCATATAGTATGTGTAGGAAGGAACTGCAGATGCTGGTTTAAACTGAAGATAGACACAAAATGCTGGAGTAACAGCGGGACCAGCAGCATCTCTGGAGTAGATAGTATATTGTATGCTTGTTTTCATAGGTTGGGGATTGAGTCAAGAGGTCATGATGCAGCTTTACAGGGACTTTGATTCAGCTGCATTCAGAGTATTGCGTACCATTCCAGTTGCCCCATTACAGGAAGAATGTGGAGGCTTTGGAAAAGGTTTAGAGGCGGTTTACCAGAATGATGCCTGGATTAGGGGTATTAGGTACAGGGAGAAGTTGGACAAACGTGATTTTTTTCTCTGGAACACAGGAGGTAGTGTTGAGACCTTCGAAATACATTGCAGAAATACTTTTGCTATCGGTAAGCAAGTTTATTTGGACAAACATTTCACTTCTTCTAATGGTGCAGAGGTCTATCCAGAGTACATACATATCTTCATATCTTCCATTTGTGATTGTACTGAACAGTTTTTTTCATCAAATGTTTAATTGGCTGTTGCCAATTAAATATGGGAAGATGGATTTATGTAATAAATATTTTATTAGATCAATGACGATACAATGTAAACATTAATGATTACAACAAGAGATCTCAATTGAAAATACAAATCTGTTATAAACAAATGCCTAAATTATAATGTCCAATTATATTCACACTTTCCCCACACTTTAATTCAAACATATGAATATTATGATACATAAAAGCTCTTAAAATGTTATAAATGGTGGAAATTTTCCTCATGGCATTGTGTAAAAGTTGCATATCATTGAGGTAAAGAGAATGGGAATGTTCAATTCCTTTTCTGTGGTTAGTTGATTTAAGCTTGACTGACAGAAATGATACTGCAATTAACGTTATCACACCCAGGTCAAGATACACAGCAGAAATTCAGCATATGTTCCCACCTCTGATTGTTATCAGTGACCTGGAAAGGTGTGCATGAGGTGTCCATCATAAAAAATTGACTGCACTTGTTTGCCTGAATAGTTATATTGGCTCCTGATAGGCAAAAAAACGATGTACGTGGTCATTAAAGGGTATGTGGGGTGGAAGACAGAGATAAACATTAGGCAAAGAGAATCCCAATCTAATAATGAAGCTATGCTGATTAATTGTCCATTTAAATGATTGGATTGTGTAATGAGTCGAGTCGTACACACCAGCTACTCTGACTGAATTACGTAAGCAAGCTCTTGGTAATATAAATCGCATATTAGACGCAGCTACTACTGACAAGCACTACAATTGGTTAGTAGGAAATAACCAATCTACATCTTTCCTTGAAGAAACAAAATAAAGTAAACATACGTGGATACATGGTGGCTAAACAATACAGTAGCCGGAACGTTAATAACGCATATGAGGAAGTATAAATGGTTACACAAAATCGCCGCATCTAATGGGTGGCCTACTGACCCGTCCGGCGCGTGTGCGGTACGAATCCGCATCTCCTCCTTTCACCAGTTAAGTGACTGGGGAGGGGACTGGGGATGTGACCGGGGACGACACCGGAGACCCGCCGGGTGGAGGTGGTGAAATAGCCGAGCTGGGCACTGAACGCCGTGGAGAGGCGGCGGGGGACACAGTCTCTGGCAGTGGAGCAGTCAGCCCGGTAGTGGGAGGGTATACAAAACACGAGACCTCTGGATACGGAGTCGCAGGACGCGGTTCCTTCACAGGAAGGAGATGTTGACGGTGTGTATGTAAATGGCCCTGCCCGCGCTTACCATGTAGGAGCGCGGTTCTTTGGCAGGGCTGTGGATGTGGCTCATACAGCCATAGTCATTGTTGGTCTGGAGGCGAACAACCTGTCCACTGGAGAGAGGTTTAAGTGGCTTACTGGACGTCAAAAAAATCGTTTTGTGCATCGCGCTTGAATTGTTTTTGTTTCTGGACCGCAGGCGGAGAACAGACCTGTGGCTGCAAAAGCTGCTGGGGTACAGGCAGGGCAGCACGGGTTTGACAAGACATCAGTCGTTGGGCTGGGGAACCCAGTATGGGATCCCTGGCAATGTTCCTTAAATGGAGCCGGTCCAGGTAGACATCAGATTTAGCAAGGTAAGAACGCTCCATTACTTGTTTTGCGCTTCGGACGGCCCATTCGGCGAGTCTGTTGGACTGCGGAAACTCAGGGCTGCTGGTGATATGTCGAAAGTCCCATCGTTGAGCAAAGTTTTTGAAAAGCTGGCTGGTGAACTGACTGCCTTCTCAAGCTCTTAGCTTTCATTATCAGCAAGCTCATGTTATAACAGATGAAAACTTGTCCTTGGGACGAATTGAGTCACACGGAAACGGCAACAGTTTGCAAAGTGGTTGAATTTCTTACAGAAATGGCAAATTTCACCATAAGCAATACAGAACTCCCGACCCGGAGCATGAGAATAGTTACAATTAGGACATCGAGCAGCAGACCTTCACTGCTGCCAGGCAGGGGAAGGCTGCGGACACTTGTTACGACATGAGGTTCTGTAAGGTTAACACTATACTGGGAGCCCTGCCCAGAGGTCACAGACTTAGTGTGAGGAGCTGTTATCTCAGCAATCCGACAGGTGTGTTCGGCTTGATTTAGAGTCAGTTCAGTGTTACCAAGTAATTTGTTTCTCACCTTGTCACTGAGCATACCTCCAACGAGTTTTTTGCGGATCAGTTCATCGCATAAATTTCAAAATGACAGCATGCAGCCATGGGTTTCAATCGCTGATAAAGTACTCTATCGGCTTGCCAACTTGTTGCATACGAGCAAAAAACTTGGTACATTCGATAATAGAGTTTGAGGGGAGGTCACACAACTGTTTAAACTTTGCAAGCAGGACAGCAGGATCATCAATCATTTTCGCAGGCACTTGGATCAGACCGTTGGCGTCTAAAACAGCATGCGCAAAAGTAAAACGGTCCGCACATTTCATTGCCTCAGGGCCAGCCAGGTTTAGTAGCACGGAAGCACGTACATCTGGAGGATCGTTGCGATGAACAATGCGAATGTAGTGAATGTAGTCGTGCTCGAAAAGGCGCCAGCATTCAGCAATGGCTGTCAAAGATCAGAGGACTAGGACGGCGAGACGAGTTTGCCATGATAGAGATAACAGGCATATAAAACAAATTAAAAAAACCAAAACCCGATAAACTTGAACGGAGTAGGTAGGAAATCACTTCTTGACACCATGTAATGAATCGAGTCGTACACACATCAAGATACAACACATATTTATTGAAGTCCACTTACAGCATTGGTCTGCAGGACATTACAGTAACTAGCAGCTACTCAGACTGAATTATGTAAGCAAGCTCTTGGTAATATAAATCGCATATTAGGCAGAGCTACTACTAACAAGCACTACAATAGGTTAGTAGGAAATAACCAATCTACAGATTGAATATCAGGCTGCATTACAGTCTTATGTGATCTCCAACAATGTCCCTTGAAGAGCTGCATCCATGGAATTAGTTAACGTCTAAATACAAAAGAGGGCAAATTTTCTCTCACATACAAAGAATAACTGATCATCCAAGTTACAGGAGGTTGGTTGATAACTCCAGAACAGAATCAACAACACACGTCTTTTTGACAATGGGAGAGAAAAATGGGAGAGTAAACCATATTTTTTTAAACACTTTGTATATTTGAAGTGGAAGTTGTGCAGTCATGATGGGTTGGTGAAATCAATATCACACTTTCTCACTTTGCCTTTGGTTCGACAAACTATTCAACTTCCTTGTGCTGGTGCATTACAAAAAAAAGAATGAGATCAGACTACTTAAGGAAGATGATTGATGATGGTCATATCTGAGTCCCTGACCAAGTACAATCCTGGAATGCAATCCAATTTACCAAGGACATGTTGGAATTTAAATATTTCTAATTATAAGAAGCCATCAATATATCCATGCTCTTTGCATTCAATATTCTATAATCTAATATTTAAGTTACAGAATTCATTTTGATTAATACTCAATTATTTCAAAAAATAAAATGTTCCAATTGCATACTGAGATTATATTGCTAATACTTGGGATCAGTCCTGACATCTGGTGCTGCCCGTGCAGGGCTTGCAAACCCGTGTGACTGCCTGGGTTTCTTTTGGATGTTCTGGTTATCTCCCACATCCCAAAGAAGTGCATTCTGATGCGATAGTAAATTGTCCCTAGTGTGCAGGTCAGTGGTAGAATCTGTGGGTACTGGGTAGAGAGGGGACGATGAGAGTAAAAAATCTGAGGGTAATTGAGAAGAGTAAAAAAAATGGAATGAATGTAGGATTAATATAAATAGGGGATTAACAGTTGGTGTGGACTCAGTGGGCTGAAGGGGCTGTTTCCATGCCATTTTTCTATGACTCTATTTTAGCAGCTGTCAGTGGGATTTGTTTCCAGCAGTGACACAATTCCAACTGATTAAATCAGACTCGGAAACAATCAAAGTAATTATCTCTTTCAATCACACACTGAATAAAATTTAAAAAGCAACATTTGTTAAAATAATGTTTTGTACATTATCAGCAAGAACGGCATATAATATTTATTTTAGCAGCAAGTGGGTCCTTACCCAGAGTCAAGTGAATGACAATATCCTGGTAAAATAAATCTATCCAAATGTGTTTGCAAAAAATGGTTGAGTGGTTTACTTTGTGAATGTTTTTAATAGCTCCCCCTAATGTTAACATTCTGATATGCACTGCATAAACATCAGACATTACAAGCTATATTTATGTTGACTTTGATTTGAAGACAAACTTGAGAGAAATTACAATAAAACAGATAAATTAGGTTGTAAGAAAAACATATTATCTTTTCAAACAAAAGACAGAAATCAATCTAATTATAACAATTTCAGACTTTTAACCCCTTTTTGGCTTTCCCTCATCCATAACTAAATGTCAAAAACTAGCTTCTAACCTCCTTTCAACAATTAACCTGTTCCAAAAGTTGAGTGTTGTCAGGACTACATTCCTGCAGAATATTGGAGACTACTTCTGGGTTGTGGTTTTAGGGTGTCTGCATGTGAGTCATTCACCAGCCTCCAGTCAATAGTGATCCCTTGTGTGCTGATGATGGACATTCTTTGGCAAAACTATTGAATATTGAATGGACGTGGTTGACTTCTTTGCCATTGGACATGAATCAAATGAAAGGTCATCAACCTTCCACATTGATTGTTTTATTTAGAGTGATACAGTGTTATCAGGCCCTTCAGCCCAACTTGCCCACACCAACCAACATGTCCCATCTACACTAGTCCCACTTGCCTGCATTTGGCCCATATCCCTCTAAACCTGTCCTATCCATGTACCTGTGTAATTGCATCTTACATGATAGTCCCAGCCTCAACTACCTCCTCCGGCAACTCATTCCATACACCCACCACCCTTTGTTAGAAAAAGTAACCCTTCAGATTCCTATAAAATCTTTCATTCTTCACCTTAAACCTATGCTCTCTGTTTCTTGATTTCCCTACTCTCAGTAAGAGAATCTACACAATCTATTCCTCTCATGATTTTACACATCTCTATAAGATCACCCCTCATCCTCCTGCACTCTAGGAATAGAGTCCCAGCTTCCTCAACCTCTCCCTGTAGCTCAGACCCTCAATTCCTGGCAACATAAATATTATCTGCACCCTTTCCAACTTAACAACATCTTTCCTATAACATGGTACCCAGAAATTAAGTCTGAAGAAGGATCTCGACCCGAAACGTCGCCTATTTCCTATACTCCATAGGTTCTGCCTCACCCGCTGAGTTTCACCAGCATTTTTGTCTACCAACAATACTCTAAATGCTGCTTCATCAACGTCTTATACAACTGCAACATGACCTTCCAACTTTTTGTGTTTTCTGGGTTTGTTTAGATTTATAGCAACTGCAATATGTTGCATTTGGAAATGATTATTGACTGACACTTATATGGAACAAATTTTACTTGCTATTTATCTACTTGAGTTTAATAAACAATGGATGAAATTAAATGCTGCACAATAATGCACAGTGGACATCCACATTTCCCATTTAATTTAAACTTTCACAAGACAGCTGAGAACCGTTGGTGCTAAATCATTGCTCTAAGAAACTCTACTAGCAATGTCCAGTTGTGAAAGAGATTGTTTTCCAAACACACAATCATTTCCTTTGTGTTAGATTTACCTCCAGCCAGGAAACGTATCTTCTAATACCCATTGAATTCAAATTTAATAATACCTCACTCAAGATTTACAGGGTAATTGCTGAAACCGTTTACATTGGCAATAGAATATAAAATTAGGGAGCATAATCATAAGATGAGAGACCATCCATTTAGGAATTTAAGATTGGAGAATTTTCTTATTCATTAGAAGTGAAAATCTTTAGAAAACAATCTTTAAGGTGGCACGGTGGCACAATTCGTAGAGCTACCACCTCACAGCTCCAGCGACCCTGATTTGGTCCTGATCTCAGGTGCTGTCTGTGTGGAGTTTGCACGTTCTCCCTGTGACTGCATGAGTTTTCTCTGGGTGCTCTGATATCCTCCCACAGCATGAAAAATGTGTGAGGTTAACGTGTGAGGCTGACCCCTTTGCTCTTTGTGCTTTATAGGAACGGTTTGCATGAGAATGTACAAGGCATGATTAGCAAGTATGCAGATGACACAAAAGTGGGTGGCATCGTAGATAGTGAAGACGGTTATCAAAAATTGCAGCAGGATCGTAATCAATTGGGCTGGTGGGCTGAGGAATGTTTAATGGAGTTTTATACGGATAAGTACGAGGTGTTGCATTTTGGGAAGCTAAATCAGAGAAGGACATTCACAATGAATGGCAGGGCTCTGGGGAGTGTTGTAGAGCAGAAGGACCTAGGAGTTCAGGTACATTGTTCCTTGAAAGTGGCGTCATGGTAGATATGGTGAACAAGAAGGCTTTTGCCACATTTGCCTTCATAAGTCAGAGAATTGGGTATAGAGTTGGGAGGTTATGTTACAGTTGTACAAGGCATTGGTGAGGCCGCATTTGGAGAAGGAATCAAATACACAGGACAAGATGTTAAGAAGTCCCTTGTGCCAATAGGTGGGGAGCATTTCACGACATTCGTTGATTGTTGAGAGTGGTAGACGCTCAACATCTGTGGGGGGGGGGGGGGGCGGGGGGGGGGGGGGGGGGGGGGGGGTGGGGGGGTGGATACGTATATCTTGGCCTGGGTAACCTTCAGGACAGTTGGGCACAGGACACATCATCAGTAGTGTACCCTTGCATCACTGGGTGTTTCGGCCTTTTATCACTATACACCCTCCACAAGGGCGGCCCGCTGCAGGATGATCAGCCCTCAGCGCGTGTCCCGTGTCAAACCGTCCCAAAGATTCACCCTGAAATACTTGGGGCCCAGCATGGGTCTTTCCGCTTGAGCCAAATCCACCGGCTGCTTCTTTCAGCCGCCTCTGAGAGTGATCTTATGGTCTTCCGCAGAGCCTGACCGTGGATTCCAAGCTCCTTCAGCAGTCTGATGGTAGATGACGCAACAAATCCTCTGCATCCCACTTCAACTGGATAGACTTTGGTGTTCCAGCCACGCTGCGTTGCCTCTGCTGCAAGCTCTGCGTAACGCAGCTTCTTACGCTCATAGGCCTCCTCAACAGAGTTCTCCCATGGAACTGTGAGCTCTATGATGTAAGCAGTCTTCTGTGAAGGGGACCAGAACACCAAGTCTGGCCTGAGGTTGGTGGAAGCAATTTCAGGTGGAAAAACTAGTTGTCGGCCGATGTCCGCCAGCATCCTCCAGTCGCGGGCCCTGCATAGGTTTCCTTCTTCTGATCTGGTGGAAGGATGTTTAGATGTTTTCTGTCCTTCTCAGACAAAGGTTGTTGCCCTTAGGGGGAGGTGGTTGCTTGCTCTCGGAGGCAAGGAGTTGGTCGCACACCGCCTGTTCTCAAGGGCTGATGCCAGGCTTTTTAGTACCTGATTATGCCGCCACGTGTATCTCCCTTGCGTGAGGCTGGTCTTGCAGCCTACCATGATGTGTTTGAGGGTCGCTGGAGTTGGGCAGAGGGCACAGGTTGGATCCTCGCCGTACCACTGATGGAGGTTCTTTGGTGATGGAAGCACGTCATAAGTCGCTCTGATGATGAAGCTGATCTTGCTTGCTTCCATTTCCCATAGTTCTTTCCAGCTGATCTTCCTCCGCTCCACACCTTCCCACTGCATCCATTGCCCCTGTTTGGCAAGAGAGACCGCCTTTGCACTTCTTGCGGCCTCCTCTTGTCGCCGCACCTCCTCGACCACCAATGTCCTCCGCTCTGATGTTGTGGCCTTTCGCCAAGTTGGTTTACTTGTCGTAAGGCCAAAGCCTCCTCTTCCCTGCTGGACTTGCCCCACGATGTCTTTGTATCTCAGGGCTGATGAAGCTTGCTGTACTGCATCAGATGGCGTCCACTTCCGGCCAGTTACTAGGGGTGGCGCAACAGCACTGATGGTCTTGTCTCTAGAGTCCCTCAGTGTCATCTGAAGTCTTACTTTAGAACACTTGTATTCCTCTGTAAGACTAGTGAGAGGTAGTTCCAGGACCCCTTTGCCATATAGGCCGATGTTAGTTAGACATCGTGGGACCCCGAGCCATTTCTTCGCGTATGAAGTTATGGTTCGCTCCATCTTCTCCACAGTTGTTATTGGGGCTTCATAAATGGTCAGTGGCCACATTGTCCGAGGAAGGAGTCCAAACTGTAGGCACCAGAGCTTCAGTTTCCCAGGCAGTAGGGTCTGATTGATGTTCTCCAGGCCATTGACAATTTCTTGCCTTAGTTGTTCCACCTGCTCTTTATCCTTGAGACTTGCATTGTACCATCTGCCCAGGCTTTTAACTGGCTGTTCAGACACTGTTGGTATAGGGTCGTCACCGATACAGAACCTTGTGTCTCTAAGCACCCCCTTGACTATGGAGATGCTTCGAGATTTACATGGTTTGATCTTCATTCGGGCCCACTTGATGTTCTCCTGCAGCTTTCCAAGTAGCCGCTTGGTGCATGCTGCAGTAGTGGTTAGTGTGGTCATGTCGTCCATGTATGCCCTGATGGGTGGCAGACGGAGCCCAGCCCTGGTTCGTTCACCGCCCACCACCCATTTTGAGGCCCTGATGATGACTTCCATGGCCATTGTAAAGGCCAAGGGTGAGACTGTGCAGCCTGCCATGATGCCTACTTCCAAGCGCTGCCATGTTGTACTGAAGTCAGCTGTTGTGAAGCACAGCTGCAGGTCTTGGAAATAGCTCTTGACCAGTGTGGTGATGAGCTCTGGTACATGGAAAAAGGCAAAAGATTCCCAAAGGAGTTCATGGGGAACTGAACCAAATGCATTGGCCAGATCGAGGAAGATCACATGTAGGTCTCTCTTCTCCTTCTTAGCTGCTTGGATCTGGTGCCAGATCATGCTTGTATGCTCCAAGCAGCCCGAAAATCCTGGAATTCCTGCTTTCTGTACAGATGTATCAATGTACTTGTTTGTTACCAGATAGGTGGACAGCCTTTGTGATACAATGCTGAAAAAGATTTTCCCCTCGACGTTGAGGAGACATATTGGCCGGAATTGGCTGATGTCTGACGCATCCTTTTCTTTAGGTATTAGCACGCCGCCGGCCCTTCGCCACGCCTTAGGTATTGTTTGCTTCTTCCACACCACCCTCATGAGCTTCCATAGAAAGCGTAACACATCCGGTGCGTTCTTGTAGAGCTTGTATGGTACTCCATTTGGCCCCGGAGCTGATGCTGCTCTTGCTCGCCGGACAGTGTTCTCTACCTCTTTCCATCTTGGAGGGCTGGTGTCCAGGTTGAATTCAGGTGGTTGAATAGGCGGGATGTCATGTGGGATGACTAACTGCTCATGCCTTTTCGTGTCTTGGTGGGCCTTTTCCAGGTGTTCCTCCAATTCCCGTTTTGATGTTTTCAAAGTTCCACTTTTTTCCTTTGCGAAGAGGTCTTTGATGAACTTGAAAGGGTCTTTGTAGAACCGTGTTCTTGTGTGTTCTTTCTTCCTGCGAAGTTTCCTCAAGTTCTCTGCTTTTCACAAGGTTGCCAATCGGCTCTTGATGTCCTCTTGGAGTAGCATGAGACCTTCTCTCTCTGCCTCAGTTGCTTTTTTCCATTGCTTTTTCAACTGTCTCCTCTCTCTGATTAGCCTCTCGATCTCCTGCTGCCTCCTGGACTTGATTGGTGTTGGTAATTTCTTTCCACCTCTCCCTTTACTCACCCCAAACCGTTCTTCTCCATAGCTGTAGATTGTGTTGCCCATCCTTTCAAGCTTTTCCACTGCTGTGCCCGCTTGTTGCTCCAAGATATGTATAAGGTCACTGTTGACCGTCTCCCACTCTTTCTTTTCAACAGCTTTGGGCCATTTCACTCCAGGTTTGTGCCCTTTGATCTTTCCCTCCAATGGAGGTCTTTGTCGTTGTTGCGTGGGCTCCTCCACCGGCATTTCTGTGCTTGTATCACCCTCTTCAGTGACATGGGTGCTGATGCTCTGCGAACTTTGGTTTGAGTCCTGTCGCTGTGCTTCACTCGACTGATTTGACTGGTTGCTTCGTAAGAAGTACTGGTCAATGCGAGGCCCATGTCTCTGCTCTCTCAAGCACTTTTTCCTCCCTTGGTGGATCTTCAAGCCCTTCACTGATGTAATTTTCTCCCAACCACAAATGCACACCTGAAGTTTGTGTCCCGCAGCTGTTGTGGATGTCTCATGTGCCATGCTCTCCTTGTCCGTAGTCATTTCCGTTCCTGGGTCTGTAACCGTGTTATCAATCGGTGAGCCATCTTCCGCCCCCGCTCTCGCAGGCTCTAGGGGTATTCTCTTTAATTTACTTTTAGTAGCATTTAGCGGGTGTCTCCAACTAACTGAAACAGCGTTGGGGACTGCTATCATGGGTAGCTAGCCCATGACGGCCCCAGTGGGGTCTGTTCCCTCCTGTCAGCTGTCTCTCCAAGCTGTCACGTGGACTTTCCCATGTTGTCAGCTGTCCTTTCACAGCAGTCACTGGACGAGTCCAGATTATCAGAATCAAATACACAGGACAAGATGTTAAGAAGTCCCTTGTGCCAATAGGTGGGGAGCATTTCACGACATTCGTTGATTGTTGAGAGTGGTAGACGCTCAACATCTGTGGGGGGGGGGGGGGGGGGGGGGGGGGGGGGGGGGGGGGGGGGGAGTGGATACGTATATCTTGGCCTGGGTAACCTTCAGGACAGTTGGGCACAGGACACATCATCAGTAGTGTACCCTTGCATCACTGGGTGTTTCGGCCTTTTATCACTATACACCCTCCACAAGGGCGGCCCGCTGCAGGATGATCAGTCCTCAGCGCGTGTCCCGTGTCAAACCGTCCCAAAGATTCACCCTGAAATACTTGGGGCCCAGCATGGGTCTTTCCGCTTGAGCCAAATCCACCGGCTGCTTCTTTCAGCCGCCTGTGAGAGTGATCTTATGGTCTTCCGCAGAGCCTGACCGTGGATTCCAAGCTCCTTCAGCAGTCTGATGGTAGATGACGCAACAAATCCTCTGCATCCCACTTCAACTGGATAGACTTTGGTGTTCCAGCCACGCTGCGTTGCCTCTGCTGCAAGCTCTGCGTAACGCAGCTTCTTACGCTCATAGGCCTCCTCAACAGAGTTCTCCCATGGAACCGTGAGCTCTATGATGTAAGCAGTCTTCTGTGAAGGGGACCAGAACACCAAGTCTGGCCTGAGGTTGGTGGAAGCAATTTCAGGTGGAAAAACTAGTTGTCGGCCGATGTCCGCCAGCATCCTCCAGTCGCGGGCCCTGCATAGGTTTCCTTCTTCTGATCTGGTGGAAGGATGTTTAGATGTTTTCTGTCCTTCTCGGACAAAGGTTGTTGCCCTTAGGGGGAGGTGGTTGCTTGCTCTCGGAGGCAAGGAGTTGGTCGCACACCGCCTGTTCTCAAGGGCTGATGCCAGGCTTTTTAGTACCTGATTATGCCGCCACGTGTATCTCCCTTGCGTGAGGCTGGTCTTGCAGCCTACCATGATGTGTTTGAGGGTCGCTGGAGTTGGGCAGAGGGCACAGGTTGGATCCTCGCCGTACCACTGATGGAGGTTCTTTGGTGATGGAAGCACGTCATAAGTCGCATGATGAAGCTGATCTTGCTTGCTTCCATTTCCCATAGTTCTTTCCAGCTGATCTTCCTCCGCTCCACACCTTCCCACTGCATCCATTGCCCCTGTTTGGCAAGAGAGACCGCCTTTGCACTTCTTGCGGCCTCCTCTTGTCGCCGCACCTCCTCGACCACCAATGTCCTCCGCTCTGATGTTGTGGCCTTTCGCCAAGTTGGTTTACTTGTCGTAAGGCCAAAGCCTCCTCTTCCCTGCTGGACTTGCCCCACGATGTCTTTGTATCTCAGGGCTGATGAAGCTTGCTGTACTGCATCAGATGGCGTCCACTTCCGGCCAGTTACTAGGGGTGGCGCAACAGCACTGATGGTCTTGTCTCTAGAGTCCCTCAGTGTCATCTGAAGTCTTACTTTAGAACACTTGTATTCCTCTGTTAGACTAGTGAGAGGTAGTTCCAGGACCCCTTTGCCATATAGGCCGATGTTAGTTAGACATCGTGGGACCCCGAGCCATTTCTTCGCGTATGAAGTTATGGTATTGTGTTCAGTTGTTGGGTCACCATGTTATAGGAAAGATGTTGTTAAGCTGCAAAGGGTACAGAGGATTTATGAGGATGTTGCTAGGAATCGAGGACTTGAGGTACAGGGACAGGTTGAGTAGGCCTGGACTTTATTCCATGGAGCGCAAGAGGATGAGGGGTGATCTTATAGAGGTGTATAAGTTCATAGAAACCTAGAAAATAGGTGCAGGAGTAGGCCATTCGGCCCTACGACCCAGCACCGTCATTCAATATGATCATAGGTGATCATCCAAAATAAGTACCCCGTTTCTGCTTTTTCCCCATATCCCTTGATTCCATTAGCCCTAAAAGCTATATCTACTGTAACTCTCTCTTAGAAACCTCCAGTGAATTGGCCTCCACTGCCTTCTGTGGCAGAGAATTTCACAGATTCGCAACTCCGGGTGAAAAAGTTTTTCCTCATCTCAGTCCTAAATGGCCTACCCCTTATTCTTAAACTGTGACCCATGGTTCTGGACTCCCCCAACATCGGGAACATTTTCTTGCATCAAGCCTGTCCAATCCCTTATGAATTTTATATGTTTCTATAAGATAACCTCTCATCCTTCTAAATTCCAGTGAACACAAGCCCAGTCGACCCGTTCTTTCATCATATGTCAGTCCCGCCATTCTGGGAATTAATCTGGTGAACCTACGCTGCATCCATCAATAGCAAGGGTGTCCTTCCTCAAATTAGGAGACCAAAACTGCACACAATACTCCAGGTGTGGTCTCACTAGGGCCCTGTACAACTGCAATAGGACCTCCTTGCTCCTATACTCAAATCCTCTCGCTATGAGGCCAACGTGCCTAGTCTTTCACCTAGAGTGGGAGAATCAAGAACTGACCACATAGGTTTAAGGTGAGGGAGAAGATTTAATAGGAACCTGAGGCCACTTTTTTTTTTTTACACAAACTTGGTTGGTGTTTGGAACAAGCTGCCAGAGAAGGTAATTGAGGCAGGCATTATCACAACATTTAAAAGATGTGTTGACAGGGACATGGATAGGATAGTTTTAATAGGATATGGGCCAAATGCAGGCAGGTAGGACTAATGTAGATGGGGCATGTTGGTCGAGGTGGGCTAATTGGGCTGAAGGGCTTCTTTCCACGCTGACTCTATAACTCTATGATTATTCAACAAAAGAGAAGAATGGACAGAAGATAGGAATATGACATTTCTGTGTATTATGATCTGTGATCTTCTGAATTAATGGACCATACAAAAATAATAGGATTTTGTTGAAATGACACCTCTCACAACCTTATAAAATACTTTACAATGAGTGAAGTACTTTTGATGTATAACTAATTTATTCTTATAAAGTGCAATGAGATAATGACTGGACAAATTATTGTCAGTAAAGCTGACCATGACATCGATATTGATCGAAATAATGGGGTGAGCTTGTTTGCCTTTCTTCAAAATAATGCTGTGGGGATTTCTTTGCCATTCATGTGATGTTATGATTCAGCCAGTACAATGTACCTCTGCCAATGCAGAAGTCTGTATTACTGCTATAGAATGTCGGTCTACATTTTTCTCTTCCCCTTCTCTGTGAAGGAAGTTCAACCTGCTGATTCAGAAACAGGACCATTGTCTGTTAGGCCACAGATGGAATGGAATGTAGTCCAATCCTGCTCTTACTTCCTATCTTGGATCTTTACACTTGAGTTCGTACTTCAAAGGCTGAAACACAAACATTTCCCTTTCATGTTCTTGTTTTGCTATAAATAACTGTTATTTTTCGGTTTGAAAAAACTGCCTTTTGATATTCACCAATCTGAATAATGTTCAATTGCACATGTGAGGCTATGCTTAATCCTTTAAGTAGATTACTGCAAGTAGGGTTTTGTTAATCCTTGCTTTGTGAACCTCTGGTATGAGGGAAATAATGGAAAAGTTTAGCTTCAGGATCATGACAAACGGTCTGTTTGTGGAAAAACACTAATGAAATAGAAAATGTTTCTATTTTTAATTAAAATTCCACCGATAGTGGAAGTCCAGTTTAGTCAGAGCTGGGCAGGCAGAGGGTAAAATGTGTATTGTCTCAACATTTAATTTACACTAGACTAAGTGGGACCCGTTGGGTCCCATTTTCACAAGGGAGGGCTGGTCCCCCAACGCAATATTCCACCTCTCCACCAATTCCAATATTCCACCCCTCACGCATATCTCCCAACTGCGCAGACGCGGCTGATGGGTTCCCGTTGTGACACCACTGATCCCCCCTCCTCCCCTCACCCGCCACTCCGCCCATTGCCCTTCCCCCCCCCCATGCACTCACTCCATCCCCTCCTCAAAACACCACCTCCCCCTATCCACTCTTAGTGGCTCTCCAGCGGCACAGCCATTCACTCCCATTGGGTTCCCATTGTGACATAGAACATGCAGGTATTATTGCGCAGGTGCAGCTGACGGGCACGGCAAGTGGAAAAGGGATTTATTAAAACTTAAAATGTGAATAAATCTTAAAATATAACAACAATTTAAATGTTAAAGAGGAGATTTATTCAGTCCATTCTTTCTTGTTGCGTCTCTTGTTGCGTTCTGCAGCCGGGGAGGGGGTCGGCTTCAGACGGGGGCTGTCGGGGGCCGGTAGGGTGAGAATCCTGCAGCCTGGGGTTGGGCATGGCTTCAGGCGGGGCTGTTGGGGGCCGGTTGGGGAGGGGGCAGCGTCCTGCACCGGGGGAGGGGGACGGCTTCAGGCGGTGGCCAGTTGGCGGGGGGATTTCTGGAAGGCTAGTATGGGTGTTGTGGGACTGGTTGTGTGACTGGGTGAAGGGACTGATTTCCAGAGGGCTAGTATGTACATTGAGGGCTGAATGGATTCTTGGGCTAGTCCTGCAGCTGGGGAGGCTTCAGGTGGGGGCCAGCGGGAGCGTTCTGTAGCTGGGGAGTGGGACGGCTTCAGGTCGGGGCCGGTGCGGTGGGAGGAAGCGCTGCCGTGGCCTACTGCTGCCATGGCCTGCTGCTACCATGGCCTGCCGCTGGGGAGGGGGGGGTGGGGGGGATGCGTGGGGAGGGGGATGGGGTGTGTGGGCGCAGTTGGTGAGCCTTCGGGACTCACAGTTCACTCACTCACGGCTTGTGGACTCACAGTTTACTCAGACGCGGCTTGTGGACTCACAGTTCACAGTCACTGCTTGTGGACTCACAGTTCACTCAGCCACAGCTTGTGGACTCACAGTTCACTCAGCCACGGCTTGCGGACTCACAGTTCACTCAGCCACCGGCTTGCGGACTCACAGTTCACTCAGCCACGGCTTGCGGACTCATAGTTCACTCAGCCATGGCTTGTGGACTCACAGTTCACTCAGACACTCCGCACCAAACATGCTTAGAATTGTCCTTAAGGCTCTGAGAAATATCCTCAATGGAATTTCAGAAATATCCTCAACGAAACTTGTAAGATACCTATTCACAAGTGATGGGTACTAGGATATGTCCAAGATGAAACATTCGCAGGTGTGCAAAAATTCAGTTGCTTCTATTACTCATCAGAAACATATCTGATTAAGTTGGTCAACATTGTCTGGACTTGTGGATTTTTGTCACAAATTATTGACTTACTGCCTATCCTATATTTCAAATGTATCTACACTGCAGCATTATTTAATTTGCTACATACCATTTTTGGTCTTCCTGAGATTGTGAAAGGTACTATGCATATGTAAGTACTTTTCTTCATCTTCAAGTGGTATGAATCTGAATGGAAGCTACACAATTAGATGCTGGTTGTAACATCAGTGGTAAAGATTGCTGAAGCTAACTAATTAATGGGCCTGTCCCACTTGGACGACCTAATCCACGAGTTTAGAAGACCCTGGACGAGTTGAAAAAAATGTCAAGGTCGTGTTAACTCGCCAAAGTAAAATACCTCCTACGACTATGTCTACGACCTCCTACGACTATGTCTACAGCCTCCTCTTTCTCCTGTATGTTAATCCCCTGATGGTAAAGCCTGTTTCTCATGATGCCCAAACTGTACAATATGCAGGCAGTTATCATAAAGTGGAATACCTGCTTAAAATCAATTGCAAAGTTCAAGTTTGAATAACTATGTTTTTAACAGGTCATAAATTAATTCTCATGGAGGGATACAGTGTGAAAACATGCCCTTTGGCCTTTCCGCATTGACCATCGACCTCTTATTTTACACTAATCCCATATTAATCCCATTTTTCTCCTTCCATCTCCCACATATTCGACTATGTACCTATGCACTAGGAGCAATTTACTATGGCCCATAAATTTACTAATCCGCGGATGTTGGAGGCAATGAACATCCAAGGGAAAACTATGCGATCGAAGGGCAAACATGCAATCTCTCCATGCACAGCAACCAAAGTCAGGATTGAACCCCGGTCTCTGGCACTGGGAGACATTGGCTCTACTAGCTGCACTGTTGTAAATCGGGATGGATTTATCCTTGTTGCCAAACAGCCATCCACCTAGTTTAGATTTAGTTTGGAGGCACAGCATGAAAACAGGCCCTTTAACCCACCGAGTTCTTACTGACCACCTTCTCACACTAGTTCCATGTTATTTCACTTTCCCACTCCCTGCACACACAGGCAATTTTACAGAGGCCAATTAACGTACTAACCCACACATCTTTGGGATGATGGAGAAAACTAGTACACTTGGAGGAAACCCACGCAATCACAGGGAGAATGTGCAAACTCCACACAGACAGCACCCAAGGTAAAGAATAAACCTGGGTCCCTGGTATTGTCTGCCACTGTGGTTGGATTAAGGATAGTGCAGAAAAAAGCAAACACAGCAAATCCTGACGGTGCTGAGCTGCAAGGGATGACAGAGTGGTGCAGCAGTAGAGTTGCTGCCTTACTGCGCCAGAATCCCTGGTTCGATCCTGACTACAGGTGCTGTCTGTCTGTATGGAGTTTGTACGTTCTCCCTGTGACCACGTGGGTTTTGACTGGTCCTCCAGTTTCCTCCATCACTCCAAAGACATACAGGTTTGTAGGTTAATTGACTTCTGTAAATTGTAAATTCTCCCTAACATGTTGGATAGTGTTAATGTACGGGCTGATTGGTACGGACTCAGTGGGCCAAAGGCCCTGTTTCCACGTTGTATCTCTAAAGTCTAAAGTGATTGTAAACCAGCAATTTGATGGAGTGGATTTTTTAATCCAATTCGTAAAGCCAATGTTCTTTAGGTGGGGGGTTAAAGAGGTAATATTTGTGAAGTCTACATGCTGTGATCCTGAAAAAAAGCATAAATGTTGATGCTCCATCCAAAATAGAGAGCCCCGGTACAACATTCACTGAGGCACATAACTAATGCCAACTCTGGCAGTCTCAAATGTGCAGATTACATAAAAATCAGGGTCACAGTAAACTTTGAACCCTAGTAGTACTTTTAGTACCCGGGTTCAAAGTTCAACGTAAGTCTTTGAAATTCTCTACCCTAGAGATCTGCAGAATTAAAACAATAACAATAATCCCAGTTGAGACCGAGGTTAGACAACTATGTTTTAGTGAACATAAGGAAGGCTTAAAAGACTACGTTGATTATTTCTGTTCCAGTATTTTCAGGTTCTTATGTTTTATACCAGATCCACTTTAATTTTTGTTAAACAATAAGTTAAAACATTTGAAAGATTCACAACCCCCCTCCCCCCAAAAAAAGATGAAAATCATAACCTTCTCTCCCCTAAGCAGCCATCCCTTTATGCTGAACCCATGATGCACCCTCATTCCAGGTAGTCCACAAGGGGAACATGCTATCAACATCTACTCTATCAAGCTTCATGATTCAATGCGATAGTCTCTCATACTTCTAAACTCCGCATAGTATAACCTTCTCAATTGCTCCTCATAAGACTACTCATTCAGCCCAGAAATCCTTCTAATGAAGCTTTTCTTGAGAACCATGAAAGCATAACATCCTTAAATGAGAGTAAAATCATATGCAGTTCTTCAGGTATGATTTCCAACATCCTACACGGTTGTAGCAGAAACTCTCACTTGCAATAAAGCTGAAGATTCCAGTTGCTTTCCAATTTATGGAAATATCAAATGTTAGATAGCAGAGCTTTAAGGTGAGAGGGAGTGCTTAAAGATGTTTTTTTACACAGAGTGTGGTGAGTGCCTGGAACGCACAGCTAGGAGTGGGGGTTGAGCCAGATACAATAGTGGCATTTAAGGGAGTTTTTGATAGGCACATGGATATGTAGGGAATGGAGGGATATGAATTATACAGTATGTGTAGGTAAATAAGAAATGGTCTTGACATCATATTTGGCACATAAATTGTGGGGCAATGGGCCTGTTCTTGTGCTGTATTATTCTATGTTCTATGAATCATCCAAGACTTTTCTAAAACTTGAGTATTGAAGTTGGGAGATCATGTTTCAGTTGTATAAGACATTGGTGAGGCCACATTTAGAGTATTGTGTTCAGTTCTGGGCACCGTGTTATAGGAAAGATGTTGTCAAGCTGGAATGGGTACAGAGAAGATTTACGAGGATGTTGCCAGGACTAGAGGATCTGAGTTATAGGCAGAGGTTGAGCAGGCTGGGACTCTATTCCTTGGAGTGCAGGAGAATGAGAGTTGATGTTATAGAGATGTATAAGATCAGAGGAAATGAGAGGAATAGATCAGGTAGATGTACAGATTCTCTTGCCCAGAGTAGGTGAATCGAGGACATAGGTTTAAGGTGAACGGGAAAAGATTTAATAGGAATCTGAGGGGTAACTTTTTCACACAAAGTGTGGTGGATGTACGGAACAAGCTGTCACAGGAGGTAGTTGAGCCTGTACCATAATGTCAATGGGACTCAATGGACTACTCAATGGATTATTTATTTGTTAATGAAAAAAATGTTATATATTAAAACATGGAAAATTATCTTGTAGCTCATTATTATATGACTAAAATTTAAATTAGTTATTCAACAGATACAGCAACTGTTCCAAAATTTGTTTCCAAAGTCAACCTTATATTTATACTCCTACTCCTACTCCAACTACTGCTACTAATAGTTCAAGTTCAAGTTCAAGTTACATTTATTGTCACATGCACCAATTGGTACAGTGAGATTTGAGTTACCATACAACAAAAATAACCCAATACACGTTAGAGTTTAACATAAATAACCCCCCATAACGGAATCAATAAGTTCAGTCATCTTCCTCATTGTTCACCCGTGGTCAGTGCCTTTGAGACCACTGCAGTCGCTGCTTCGAAGGCCCGATGTTCAGGCCCTCTCGCCGGGATGATCGGAGCTCTGACGACAGAATTGAAGAACACTCTCAGCGTCTTGGAATTTACGAATCGGCCACTTCCTACCGGAGACCGCGGCTCCCAAAGTCCATAGGCCGAGCTGGACGGAACTCCGACACTGGCGACCCTCGGCAAAAGGTCCCAGGACTCCGCGATGTTAAAGTCAGCGTCATGCCCACGGCTGGAAGCTCTGCAAACCACAGCTCCACGATGTAAGTGTTGGGCCAACTGCTCTCACACTGCTCTCACACAGCGATCCCCGGTAAGGCATCGTCCGCTCCGTGATGGTAACTCAGTGCTGAGCCGTTGCTGATGTACTGGCCGGTCTCCGGTAGGAAAGGCCGCGCCAATCCATTGGGTGGGCCGCGAGGGGGGGGGGCAAAGATGCGACTCGGAGAAAAGACGCATCCCGACCAGGAAGTGACTGGGAAATGGTTTCCCCCTTCCCCTCCCCACCTCCCCCACATAAAAAAGGCTAAGAAACCTCCAGGAACATACTTTTAAACAGTCTAAAAATAACAAAAAGGGTGAAAAGACAGACAGGCTGCTGGCGAGGCTGCCGCCTGCGGCGCCATCCGATGATGAAAGGTAAATAAGAAATGGTCTTGGCATCATATTTGGCACATAAATTGTGGGGCAAAGGGCCCGTCTTCTCTTGTATTATCTTTCTCTTGCATTATCTTTATATTTGTCATCAATTGTGAAGTTCAACATTCTTTTAAACGGGTTTATTATTTTAGGTTTTTGGAATTTAATTTCTATAAGCTCAGGTTGGGTGAGTTTTTTGCAATTAGGCCAATTTCTTTCATGCTGAGAATAATTAACGTAAAGGAGGCAAAAGACAAATGACAGATTATATGTAAAACTAGAAGTGGGTAAGAAGAAACCAATGTTTAAACCCGCATCTGCAGTTCCTTCTTACACATGTAAAACATGCAATTTTTTTCCGTATCTTATCCCCGTCGCACTGTAACCTGACATCGAGGAGCTGGAAGCCTCTGCTGGAGACTGACTTCGGGAGCTCCAACTGCCGGAGCCAGCAGGACTTTAACATCACAGAGCTGGCGATCCCTTTGCCAGGGATTGACCTCTGAGCTCCAACTGTGGAGCCTGCAGAATTTAACATTGTGGAGCTCGTTCTCTCTGGTTAGAGACCTATTTCGGGTGCTCCAGGCCGCAGGAGCTTCGACCGCCATGATGCGGGAGCTTTGATCTCCCTGACGCGGGGGCTTCAACCACTGGCTGCGGGAGCTTCGATCACCCCGACGGATGATTCGACTGCCCCGACCGCGGGAGAAAAATGAGCGAAGAGGATTAGACTTTATAGCCTTGCATCACTTTGAGGAATCCGCTGTGGTGGATGTTTATGTTAACTTTTATGTACTGTAGTTGTGTGTCTTGTTGCTCTTTTTAGTATGGCTGTAAGGTAATACGAATATCACTGTACCTTAATTGGTACACGTGACAATAAAATACCTTTGAAACCTTTGAAAGTTAGAAAGTATGTAAGCCAATGTGTGCCCTGACACCTCATAGCATTCAAATGTAGGTTTTCTTGATATAATGATAAAAAAAAGATGTATTATCTTTAAAAGAAGTGAGTAATGTATGTTATGAGGGTAGTTCAATAGATATACAAAACTATAATGCAGGATGCCATATACTATTATGCTTTGTTTAGCTTTGCATTTGACACTAAACAAAAGGCTCTTGATTGACAATCCACCATGAAGCTAGAAAAATGTAATTCTCAATGCATGCTTATTATATTCTGAGAAAGATTATGTGGTGGTCCCAAAGGGTTCTAATGAGCATTGTAATAATGCTTCTCTACTCGATGTGTCAGTGACAAGAATTGTCTTTTGTTTGTGATAATTTAATTTGATATGTGGCACACACAATTTTTTTTTAAACTGCGAAAGAAAGAAAGAAAATAAGTCTGTTCTAAATAGAGCATTGTCGTGTTAAAAAAAAGTTGATTTATTGCTACCAAGGATACTGAATTAGGAAAGGATATGGTACAAAAATCATTACTGTAATCTTACTCCAGTTATTCTATTCTTTGTGGGTAAACTCATTTTAGAGGACAAATGAAACTCTGGAAGCACACTACAACCAAATTTACTATTTAACCCTGTGCAGGAATTTTGACAAACTAACATGATTGAAGTCTTAGCCGGGGGAATTAATCTGAAAGCTATTTCCCATGTGTAATCAATATTGGAAATGAAATCCAAAAAAAAAAAGACTTCACTTATCAGACAAAATTATGGCTGCTCACTTGATTTCATTCTGAAAAATGTGACAATGTGGTTCTGATGTATATACTGTACTTAATGGCCTTGTTGGAGAGAAAGACACATTACTGCAACTTGATAAGATATTTATTGGTTCTCCAGGTCAATAAAATTAAAGCAACATTCCTGTAAGCACTAGAAAACTGGGTATAGCATTAGCCAACAGTCTTGCTGAACAGGTCATTCCAACAGAAAGTGGTTTGTAATGGGGTAAGGATAACATGCTCTCTTCACAACTGCCTGAGAATGGAAATTGGAGTCAAGGTTTATCAGTGAAAGTAGGAAATGCAATTATATAGCACCTGTCACATTATTGTAGAGATGTGGTCAAACTTTTGTACATCCACTTTAACAACTTTGAAGTATTGTCACTGTTTTATAAGAAAAAAGCAGCAACTTGTGCACTGTAAACTACAATGTGAAATATAATAATGTGCTTTAATAATATTTGTTTGGGAATAAATATTGCTCGGATTCCAGGAATAACTCCTTTGCTCTTCAAATGTCCCATGGAATCATTTACGTCTACCTGAGTGAACAAAAGATTCATGTTAAGCACTCATTTAAATGACTATGTCACCAGCAAAGTAAGCACTTGCTCTGGATTGCATTGAAGTTTATGCCTATGTTTACAGTAGGTGCTGAAGCCCCTTGCGCATAAAGTTTGTGATTCAGTGGTGTAAGGACGGAGCCATGGGTGAGACTTGCTAAAATCATGGCATTAACTAAAAGAGAACGTCTGAGTTACAAGCCACAACCAAAAATGTGATGTAACCAAATAATATATTAATAGGAGAAAGTATTGTCTATTGTCTACTGTCATGTGCAAAATGATGACTTAAAATTCTAACTCTGGTGGCTCTGCTTCATTTTTTCCTCTTCCATTTGAATAGCAGTTAATTTCCTTGTTTTTCACCAAAATTGCACCATGGGATATTTATATACAATTTGTGGTTAATTGGTTTTGTCCAAAAGACATAGCTCCATAGCTGCAGAACTAACCCATTACTACACTGAGATGATTTCATGTTGAGAGTGACTGAAAAGTTGTGACATTGCATAGAGAGGAGGTTGGGTATCATCTGCACAAGCCATGAGGAGAGGAATGCATTCCCCTGCAAGTTAAATTGATGAAAAAAGTGAACCTGAAATGAGATAAAGAGGAGACCCAGGGTGCTACAATAGCATAGATGATTGCCGTATTGCTTTCAGCTTTCCTTCTTTTCTCAGTCATCAGACTACTAACAGCACCAAATCAAGAACTGTGCCATTGGTTTTCTGCTCCGAACCTAGGTGGAACCTTTAACTTTGCCTTTATTTCTCTGGTAGGCTTCATCCTCCTGCCAATAATAAACAGAATACCCTGCATTCTCTTACCATTCCCAGCAATGTATTAGGTACTTCCAGCAAATCCAATGGTGGTGTACTTTTCACGAACAATTTCCAGCTGCTCCAATAGACAATAGGTGCAGGAGTAGGCCATTCGGCCCTTTGAGCCAGCACCGCCATTCAATGTGATCATGGCTGATCATCCCCAATCAGTACCCCACTCCTACCTTCTCCCCATAGCTCCTGACTGCTATTTTTAAGAGCCCTATCTAGCTCTCTCTTGAAAGCATCCAGAGAACCTGCCTCTACCACCCTCCACCAGAGGCAGAGAATTCCACAGACTCAACACTCTCTGTGAGAAAAAGTGTTTCCTCGTCTTCGTTCTAAATGGCTTACTCCTTATTCTTAACTGTGGCCCCTGGTTCTGGACTCCCCCAACATCGGAACATGTTTCCTGCCTCTAGCGTGTCCAAACCCTTAACAATCTTATATGTTTCAATGAGATCCCCTCTCATCTTTCTAAACTCCAGAGTGTACAAGCCCAGCTGCTCAATTCTCTCAGCATATGACAGTCTCGCCATCCCGGGAATTAACCTTGTAAACCTACGCTGCACTCCCTCAATAGCAAGAATGTCCTTCCTCAAATTAGGGCTCTGTAAAACTGCAGAAGGACCTCTTTGCTCCTATATTCGATTCCTCTTGTTATAAAGGCCAACATGCCATTCACTTTCTTCACTGCCTGCTTTCATAGACTGATGTACAAGGACCCCCAGATCCCGTTGTACTTCCCCTTTTCCCAACTTGACGCCATTTAGATAGTAATCTACCTTCCTGTTTTTGCAACCAAAGTGAATAACCTCACATTTATCTGCATTAAATATCATCTGCCATTCATCTGCCATGCATCTGCCCATTCCCCCAACCTGTCCAAGTCACCCTGCATTCTCACAGCATCCTCCTCACAGTTCACACTGCCACCAGATTTGTGTCATCTGGAAATTTACTAATGTTACTTTGAATCCCTTCATCCAAATCATTGATGTATGTTGTAAATAGCTGCAGTCCCAGCATCGAGCCTTGCAGTACCCCACTAGTCACTGCCTGCCATTCTGAAAGGGACCCGTTAATCCCTACTCTTTGTTTCCTGTCTGCCAACCACTTCTCTATCCATGTCAGCACTCCACCCCCAATACCATGTGCCCAAATTTTGCCCAGTAATCTCCTGTGGGATCGTATTAGATAGATAGATAGATAGATAGATAGATAGATAGATAGATAGATAGATAGATAGATAGATAGATAGATAGATAGATAGATAGATAGATAGATAGATAGATAGATAGATAGATAGATAGATAGATAGATAGATAGATATGCCTTTATTGTCATTCAGACCGAAGTCTGAACGAAATTGCAGCAGTCATACATATAATACAATAAAAACAACAATAAACACATATTAACATCCACCACAGTGAGTCCACCCAGCATCTTCTCACTGTGATGGAGGCAAAAGTCTTAGGTCTGCAGTCTCTTCCCTCCTGTTGGGCTTGTACACTCTGGAGTTTAGAAAGATGAGAGTGCATCTCATTGAAACATATTAAATGCTTTCTGAAAGTCCAGGTACACTACATCCACTGACTCTCCCTTGTCCATTTTCCTAGTTACATCTTCAAAAAATTCCAGAAGATTAGTCAAGCATGATTTCCACTTCCTAAATCCATGCTGACTCGGACCGATCCTGTTACTGCTACCCAAATGTTCGGCTATCTCATCTTTTATAATTGACTCCAGCATCTTCCCCACCACCGATGTCAGGCTAACTGGTCTATAATTCCCTGTTTTCTCTCTCCCGCCTTTCTTAAAAAGTGGGATAGCATTAGCTACCCTCCAATCCACAGGAACTGATCCTAAGTCTATAGAACATTGGATATTATCACCAATGCATCCAAGATTCCTAGAGCCACTTCCTTAAGTATCCTGGGATGCAGACACATGAGGCCCTGGGGATTCATCAGCCTTCAGTCCCATCAATCTATCCAACACCATTTCCTGCCTAATGTAGATTTTCTTCAATTCCTCCGTCACCCCAGATCCTCTGGCCACTACTATATCAGGAAGATTGTTTGTGTTCTCCTTAGTGAAGACAGATCCAAAGTACCTGTTCAACTCATCTGCCATTTCCTTGTTCCCCAAAATAAATTCACCTTTTTCGGTCTTCAAGGGTACAACTTTGGTCTTAACTAATTTTTTCCTCTTCACATACCTAAAGAAGCTTTTACTATCCTGCTTTATATTCTTGGCTAGCTTACCTTCGTACCTCATCTTTTCTTCCCGTATTGTCTTTTTGGTTATCTTCTGTTGTTCTTTAAACATTACTCATCTTCTTGCTTCCCGCTCATCTTTGCTACGTTGTACTTCTTCGCTTTAATTTTTATACTGTCCCTGACGTCCCTTGTCAGCCATGATCGTCCCTTTCTCCCCTTGGAATCTTTCTTCCTCCTAGGAATGAACTGATCCTGCACCTGTATTATTCCTAGAAATACCTGCCATTTTTGTTCCACTGTTCCAACCCACTTAATTTTCATCGTCACATTCCATGTCCCTACACCTCCATCTACATCACCACATCCAGTGAGCCCTTTAGTTCTTCCTTGAACTAAGGTACCAGCACCACGCCCGTCTTTGGCCCAGCTGACCTTGATTTTCACATTGAATGACTTCTCTTTTAATTCTAAAATAAAAACAGAAAATGCTGGATATACTCAGCAGGTCAGGTAGTACATATAGATGAATGTTTTTGTTCTTCTACTTTTCTCATTTTTTTTTCCATGTAAAAGATTCTGAGAATCCTTTTAGGTTCAAAATATGCCCGTGACTTTGTGGGTTATGTGGAAGTATCCTTATTTCAGTCCTACGTAATGTCCACCCATCACTTTTTTACAGTACAGCAATTACTATATGGTGCTACCTCGTGCTCTCATACAGAACTTAAACATTGTATTTCCTTTGCTGTCAAGTTCTATCCTGAACTTTCTGGAACTTAACTTTTTCCCCTTCAATTTCTTGACATCACCATTTTAGGACAATGTGGGTTACCAGCAAAGTCTATTGAATCCACAGGTATCTTATTGCACTTCCTCTCATCCTGTAACACAAAGATACTCTAAATTATCTCAATATTTTCCATTTCCTTTGCATCTGTTTTAATTATGCCACCTTCATGCAGTGGTTCCAAATTGCCTTCTTTTTCATTAATCACAGTTTCATTTCTAAGGAATTATTGATAGAAAGCTCAATCATATCTGTTCTATTTCCTGCACTTTTGCCTCCACCATTCTTTTCCCACCCTGGACACATGTAGGGTTCCCCTTATACCACCTCACTAGCTTCCTCATCATACTTTAAAATTTCCAACACTCAAGTACGTTATCAAGAGACACATTTTCCCCACTTTCTTCTCACATTTCAGAATTCCAAAAGTACAATTTTCTCTACAATCTCTGCTCCGCTCTTTCATTTCTATCAATAGTGTTTCCCATATTTTAACCTCTCCAGAACTCACAAAACCTGACCTTTTATCACTTCCCTTCCAGCCAACGATCCCAGCTACTTTGTCAGATGAAGTAACATTTTATCTTTTGCACTTCATCAGTATTCACGAGCTGGTCTTCTCCATTCTGAGGAACCAATATCAGATTGGAGTACCATTTCGTTAAAACACCTTTCAGACCTCCTGGGTGTTGCTAAGTTTCCATTTTCCTGTCACTTTAATCTACTTCCCACATCCACTCTGATCTCTCCATCTTTAGCCTCCTCAAGTGTTCCAATGAAGTTCAACATAATTATTAGGCAAGTTACCGCCTTCCAGGAACAATATCAAACTCAAAATTCTCAGATAATCTGAAGATAGATGCAACGTGCTGGAGTCACACCAATTGGAGGAACAGCATCGAATACTTTGTTTGGGTAGCATACAACCCAGCAGTATGAACATTGATTTCTCTAATGTCAAGTAACCCCTGCATTCCCTCTCTCCCCCACCCTAGTCAACCTACTAGTTCCACTGTTCACATACCTCTATCCTTTCGATATCACCCCTTCCCAAGCCAACAATGGGCCATTATGGGCTCCACCCTTCCTTGGTCATCTGTTGCCAGTCCTGATTTGTTCTGGCTTTTTCCCACCTCCAATACATTACCCTTTACTTTCAGTTTGAAGAAGGGTTCCAAACCGAAACGTCGCCCATACATTTTCTCCAGAGATGCAGCCTGACCCGCTGAATTACTCCAGCACTTTGTGTCTATTTTCAGTATAAACCAGCATCTGCTGTTCCTTTCTACACATTCTCAGATAATCTGTCATTCGAGTCTTCTATCTACATTTGTGCTTTAGATTTTTTTAAATCTCTTTTTGTATTTTCAGTTTCCTGTTTACATCACCCCCACATATACACTTTGGCGGGATGAGCAGGTTGAGTAAAATACATCTTTATTTTCAAACAACAAACAAAAGAAGTATAACAAAACCGCTGGGTCAGCCAAATATATTGAGGCTTCTGCTACACAGATGGAGCTCGATCAACTGAGGAACCGAAAGCCCGCGAAGACACACCCGCGATCACGTGACGGCGCCAGCCAATAGCGAGGGTTCGCATTGCCTCAAGCTACCACTACGTGCCGTGACAGGACCCCTCCCAGAACCCGAGGTAAGGAACTGAGCGGGAAGCAGAAAGAGGCGACCGGACCGAGTGGAAACGAGGGGCACAACTGGCGGTACAGGCGGAACTGGCGGAACAGAGCCAGCAGACGTTAAAGACACAGGGGAAACAGGCACAACAGGTGCAACTGGGACGATCAGCGGACGACCTCTACGCTGGGGTTGAGCCACCACCACCAGGCTATTGATATCCCCCTGGGGGGGCTTGAGGCGAGCGACCGAAACGATCTCCTCATGACCCCCGACATCCAAAAAAAAAAGTTGCGACGCCGGGGCGCAACACCCGGAAAGGACCTTCATAAGTCTGCTGCAGCGGAGTCCGGTGCGAGTCCTTGCAGAGAAATACAAATAAACAGTTCTTAAGCTCCGGCGGTACGTATACCAGAGCCATCCCATGCCGAGAGGTCGGGATGGGAGCCAGGCACCCACTTTCTCCCGGAGGTTCGCCAACACAGACGAAGTGGGCTCCTGCTGTCCTCGAGCCACAGGAAGGAAATCCCCAGGTACCTGCAGCGGGGAGTCGTACACGAGTTCAGCAGACAACGTGTCCAAATCCGCCTTCGGGGCTGTGCGAATACCCAGCAACACCCAAGGCAACTGATCGACCCAGTCCGGGCCCGTGAGTCGTGCCTTCAGCGCCGACTTCAAATGCCGATGGAAGCGCTCCACCAACCCGTTGGCCTGAGGGTGATAGGCGGTGGTGTGATGCAACTGCGCCCCATACAGCTGCGTCAAAGCCAACCACTAAGCCGAAGTAAACGGAACCCCCCAGTCGGTGGAGATGTCCTCAGGCACACCAAAACAAGCAATCCAGTGGGCTGCAAGGGCTCGAGCACAAGACGCGGCGGAGGTGTCAGCGAGCCTGTTTCCGCACTGTATCTCTAAAACTAAAACTGAAAAAAAACCTAAAGCACCACCAGTTAAATTATTTAATATATTCTGTTCTCTGTCTTTTACAGGGCTTCTAATTGTTTTATCCAACCCTCCTATACATGTTATTTTACTTTTCCCAGTTCTGATGAGTGTTCAGCTGCCTGAAATGATAACTGCTATTTTCTCCAAAGATGTTGCTGGACTGATGAGTATTTCCAGCAATTTCTGTTTTTGTTTCAGATTTCCAGCACTTCCATTGTTTCGCAGTGGTATATAGCCAAGGATGTATCCGTAAATGAAACAAAAACTTTCATCACCTGCAATCCTCTATCCCTCACTTCCTAACAATATTCTTTCAAATTAAGAATTCAATTTTACCGTTTATCATTTACACAAGAAAGTTGGATGTCTTGGAAATTGATTTTTCAGGTCATCATCATGCGTGCAGAAATGAGCTGGTGTGGTATCTTGTAAATAGTTTGTCACTGCAGTAGTTGGATTATAAAGTCACTTGAAGAAGTGCTAACAGGTGTCATCCAAACAGAACATTATACATAGTCAGAATCCGAAAATTCAGCCCAGCTAATCTAATACAACAAATTGCAAATGTATGGTACCATTGGAATAGCAAAAATCTTTCATTGCACTTTATCAAAGTATTATGAAATCTGAATTATTTTCCAATCACATGAAGAGGTTTTGAAACTTAAGTAGTCAATTTAAGGAGGGAGGTGATAAAGAGAGCAAAGGAGGAGACAGAAGGGCCTGTCCCACTATCACGACCTAATTCACGAACTCTGCCGAGTTTGCCCTTGACACATACTCGCAGCATGGTCGTCACGAGGTTGTAGGAGGTCGTAGGTAGGTCGTAGCAGGCCGTGATGCTAGTCGTAGGTACTCGTGGCATCAAGTAGGTCGGGGCGTTTTTCTAGCCTGATGAAAAATGTCCACGAGTAAAAAAGGTCGTGAATTAGGTCGTGAAAGTGGGACAGGCCCTAGAGTGAGGGAGGTAGCCAAAAATTCCACAGCTGAAGAGCTAGGCAGCTGAAAGGCACAGCTGCTATAAACTGCAAGCAGAAATCCTTTGATGTATGTGATTAATCAGACAAACCCATGACTGCACAATATAGAACAATAGCTGCTTCTTTTATTATCACAGTCAAGATAATGGCATGGTCAAAAATACACCGTCTTAAAGGGAAGATATGCATACTATTTTTAAAACAAATGTACGAACATAAAATAATGACAAAAATATAGCAGCCAGTGATAATCTACATAAAATCAGGATTGGAAACAAAGATTAAAATTGCTGGAGATAGATAGTCACAGTCATCCTTCCATACAGCATAGAAACAGGCCCTTCAACCCAACCCGCTCATATCCACCAAGATGCCCCACCTATGTTACTCCCATTTACCCACATTCGTCTCATATCCCTCTTGTTAGCCATATACCGTCCAGATGTCTTTTAATTGTTATTATTGTATTCGGTTCAACAACTTCATCAAACAGTTTGTTCCAGAGTGAGTTAGAATCAAGGGATGTAGGGAGAAAGCAGGAACGGGGTACTGATTTTGGATGATCAGCCATGATCATATTGAATGGCGATGCTGGCTCAAAGGGCCAATTGGCCAACTCCTGCACCTATTTTTTATGTTTCTATGTACCCACTACCATCTGTGTGGAACAAATGTCCCATAGGTTCCTATTAAACCTTTCCCTTCTTACTTTAAACCTATGCCCTTGACTTCTTGATTCCCCTACTATGAAAAAAAGTCAATGTGCATTCACCTTATCTCTGCCCCTCATCATTTTATACACCTCTTCAAGATTACCTCAACTTCCTGCATTCCTAGGAATAAAGACCAAGTCTACCCAACCTCTTCCTATAGCTCAGGCCCTCGAGTCCTGGCAACATCCTCATAAATCGTCTCTGCACTATTTCTACCTTAATGGCATCTTATGCAGTAAGGCAACCAAAACTGAACACAATACTCCAGGTGCAACCTCACTAACATCTTTTACAATTGTAACATAACATCCCAGCTTCTATACTCAACACCTGACTAATGAAGGACCATGTACCAAATGCCTTCTTTAACATCCTAGCTTTGAGGGAACTATGTACTTGTATAGGCACTCCGCTAAATATACTTACAAAATCTTTTTGATTTCCTGTTAACTGCCAGAACAATCTCGTGCTGCCTTTTTCCATCCTGATTTCCTTAAGTATATTCCACAATCTCCTATACAATACCAGGGATACACTTAATCCTAGCTGCTTATCTCTAACTAATGCCTCCTTTTTCCTGTCCTGAGCCTCAATTTCACTTGTCATCCAGGGTTCCTTACTCCTGCCTGCCTTGCCCTTAACACTAACAGGAAATTGCAGACATTGAACTCTCATTATTACACTTTTAAAAGCATCCAACTCACTGACATCCCTTTGCCCATAAATAACCCACTCCAAAAATTAAGATTTGTGTCTAATACGATCAAAGTTAACCGTTCAACAATTTACAACTTCAACATGAACCGTGGAGTCATGGTCATGGAGTCATACAGCGTGAAAACACGCCCTTCGATTCAACTTGCCCATGCCGACCAACATGCCATCTACACTGTCTGAAGAAAGGTCTCGACCCGAAACATCACCTATTCCTTCTCTCCAGAGATGCTGCCTGTTCGTTGAGTTACTCCAGCATTTTGTGTCTGCCATCCACACTAGTCCCACATGCTCGTGTTTTTGGCCCATATCCCTATAGACCATGTATCTGTTCAAATGTTTGAGCTCAAACTCGTTCAAACTCGCTAGAGTTTAGAAGATTGATGGGGGATCTTATAGAAACATACAAAATTCTCAAGGGATTGGACAGGCTAGATGCAGGAAGATTATTCCCGATGTTGAGGAAGTCCAGGACAAGGGGTCACAGTTTAAGGATAAGGGGGAAGTCTTTTAGGACCGAGATGAGGAAAACATTTTTCACACAGAGAGTGGTGAATCTGTGGAATTCTCCGCCACAGAAGGTAGTTGAGGCCAGTTCATTGGCTATATTTAAGAGGGAGTTAGATGTGGCCCTTGTGGCTGAAGGGATCAGGGGGTATGGAGAGAAGGCAGGTACAGGATACTGAGTTGGATGATCAGCCATGATCATATTGAATGGCGGTGCAGGCTCGAAGGGCCGAATGGCCTACTCCTGCACCTATTTTCTATGTTTCTATGTTTCTATGTTTCTTTGTGATATCACCTGCCTCAACTACCTCCTCTATCAGCTTCTTCAATACAACTACCTTCCTTTGCATAAAAAAAGTTGCCTCCCAATTCAATCTTTCCCTCCCACCTTAAAACAATGTCCTGCTTTTTGATTCCCCTATTATAATATTATAATATATAATATAATATATAGTAGACTAAGTGGGACCAGTTGGGTCCCATGTTCACACGGGAGGGCTGGTCCCTCAAAGGAATATTCCACTTCTCCACCAATTCGAATATTGGTGGCCCGTGGGAGGGGGGGGGCTTTCTGGAGCGCTAGTATGGATGTTGTGGGCTGAAGGGACTGGTTTCCAGAGGGCTAGTATGGACATTGTGGGCCAAATGGATTCTTGGCCTGGCAACAGTCACTCAAGCCTGGTGGGCTGGCAGTTGACTCATGGCTATTCCTTGAAATTCCATTTCATGCAGGGTGCAAGGCCACCAAATTCAAGTGCAGTTTCCTACCATTTCAAGCAGGGTGCAAGGCCACCACATTAAAGTGCAGTTTCCTACCACTTCAAATCTGCCCCCTTGTTTTTGCCACCAAAGTGGATAATCTCACATTTATCTATATTATACTGCATCTGCCACGCATCTGCCCACTCACTCAACCTGTCCAGGTCACCCTCCAACCTCCTAACATCCTCTTCACAGTTCACACTGCCACCCAGCTTTGTGTCATCTGCAAACTTGCTGGTATTGTTCCTAATTCCCTCTTCCAAATCATTAATATATATGCTAAACAGTTGCGGCCCCAGCACCGAGCCTTGCGGCACTCCACTCGCCACTGCCTGCCATTCTGAAAATGACTCGTTCACTCCTACTCTTTGCTTCCTGTCTGCCAACCAATTTTCTATCCATGTCAACACCCTACCCCCAATACCATGTGCTCTAATTTTAGTCACCAGTCTCCCGTTGCGGGACCTTATCAAAGGCTTTTTGAAAGTCTAGATACACTACATCCACTGGCTCCCCTTAATCCATTTTACTTGTCACATCCTCAAAAAATTCCAGAAGATTAGTCAAGCATGATTTTCCTTTCATAAATCCATACTGACTTGGACTAATCCTTTTACTGCTATCTAAACTGGTCTGAAATTCCCCATTTTCTCTCTTGCTCCTTTCTTGAAAAGTGGGATAACATTAGCTATCCTCCAATCCACAGGAATTGATCCTGAATCTATTGAACATTGGAAAATGATCACAAATGCGTCCAATATTTCTAGAGCCACCTCCCTGAGGACCCTGGGATGCAGACCATCAGGCCCAGGGAATTATCATCCTTCAGTCCCATTAGCCTACCCATACTATTTCTTGCCTGATGAAAATTTCTTTCAGTTCCTCTACCCTCTCAGATCCTCTGTCCTCCAGTACTTCTGGAAGATTGTTTGTATCTTCCTTAGTGAAGACAGATCCGTAGTGCCTGTTCAACTCTTCTTCCCTTTCCTTGTTCCCCATAATAATTTCATCCATGTCTGCCTTCAAGGGACCCACATTTGACTTTGCTATTATTTTTCCCTTAACATATCTAAAGATGCTTTTACTGTCCTTTACATTCCTGACCAGCTTCCCCTCGTACTTCTTTTCAGCCCATATTGCCCCCTTCTGTTCTCCTATGAGTTTCCCAATCATCTGGCTTCCGGCTACTCTTTGCTGGGTTATACATCTTTTCTTTTAGTTTTATTCTATCCCTAACTTCTCTTGTCAGCCACGGTTGCCTTATACTCCCCTTAGAATCTTTCTTCCTTTTTGGAATGAAATGATCCTGCGTCTTCCGGATTATGCCCAGAAATTCCTGCCATTGCTGTTCCACCGTTATTCCTGCTAGGATCCCGTTCCAGTCTACCTTGGTCAGCTCCTCTCTCATGCCTTCATAGTCCCCTTTGTTCAACTGCATCACTGACACTTCCGATTTAACCTTCTCAAATTGCAGATTAAAACTAATCATATTATGATCACTACCTCCAAGCGGTTCCTTTACCTCGAGTTCTCTTATCAAATCTGGTTCATTGGACAACACTAAATCCAGAATTGCCTTTTCTCTGGTCAGCTCCATTACAAGCTGCTTTAAGAATCCATCTCGGAGGCATTCCACAAACTTTCTTTCTTGGGGTCCTGAACCAACCTGATTTTACCAGCCTACCTGCATATTGAAATCCCCCATCACCACAGTGGCATTACCTTTGTTACTATACATTCCAGTTTTAACTCCTGCTGCAACTTACACCCTACTTCCGGGCTACTATTTGGGGGTCTGTAGATAACTCAAATTAGTGTCTTCTTGCCTTTGCAATTCCTCAACTCAATCCACAGTGACTCTACCTCATCAGTCCTGACTGAATTCCATCCCTCACCAGTAAAGCTACCATAACCCCCCCCCCCCCCCCCCTCCTGCCTGTCCTTTATATAGAAAGTATAACCCTGAATATTAAGTTCCCAGGCTCGATCCTCCTGCAGCCACGTCTCGGTAATCCACACAATGTCATCTCTCCCCCCCATGTGCCATTATAACGAGAGTTTACTGTATTTTGAAATCCCTTTGTTTCAACTTGCACAGAAACATTGTTTGGTTGTTTTGTCCTCATAACTATGAGTGATTATAGTAATTTATTAACCATATGATGAAGTACGTTAATTACCTTTGCATATTAATTTACATCTGGCAGTAACAGAGATATCAAATGAACATGTATTAAGTCACAATAATTGTAAGCACCTTAGGGATAAATTTAACTAAAAATGGGTGATTTTTGAATGTGACAGAATGTGAAACATTTTAAACATTTTATTAATCTGTCATGAACGTGCCACTTCCCATTACAGTGGAGAAAGAATTGGGAATTTAAACGAATTAACTTCCGAGAGATTGGTTACTCAGGAACATGATTTAAGCATGTGGTACACCTCCATTTTCTTCCTACTAGCTTAGATCAAAGGAGGCAAGAAAGGCCAGAGTAAGATTTTAGGAACAGGAACATTTTCTTACCCATAAAATCATATATGATTGCTGAAAAGATTGCAGCAATCATTTTGCTCCCTCTGACCCATCACCTATCCTCTCTTCTCTGTAATCTTCTTCCCAAAACATGATCCCCACTCCATCTTCTTCTGTTTTTGTCCTTCTACTTTAACTGTTTCTCTGCTTTGTCCTTCTGCTGCAGGATTTCCATCTGACAGCTAATGAGCTTCTCAATTAGAATGGATATTGATTGGGAAAAGTGGCAATAACATTAACAAAAATGTTGTTAAAAACTGCAGGACCTTCAGGAAACATCCATTAACCCGATCTGTGATGGCTTCTGAAGACAAATTCCAGAAATGTTAAGGCCCCTACTTCAACTTAGGCATCTCAGCTCAATAAATTAAACTCTGAATAAGGGTCCTTCCCCAAAACTTTGCCTATCCATGTTGTCCAGAGATGCTGCTTGACACACTGGCTTTGTGCCTTTTAAAAATAAATTAATATATCAATTGGCATTAATTTTCTATTATATGTTTTTCAATGATTGGCTTCCATTTCATGTATGAACCATCTATTGAGGCCTCATTGAACATACATGTTGTCCATACACGATAAACTGAAGGGCTTGTCCCACTTGGCGATTTTTCAGCGGAATGCCGGCGAATGTCAAGTTCGCGGCACTCGCCTGAAAAACCAGGAACTGGAATGGCGACTGTCAGAGTGCAACACACACACACACACACAAACACATCGCAAAGGCGGGGGCCAGGGAAAGCGGGGGAGCGCTGTCTGAAATTCACAATGTGCAAATCAAAGGTGATACAGACACACAACGCGATGAACAGAAAGGTAAAGACGGCTAGCACAGTATACGACAAGTCCTTTAAAAGAGGGGGGAGGGGCGAAGATACTTTTAAGAAGCCAAACATCTTTTAATAAGCCAGAGATATACAGCTGTGAAGTTTGGCGGGCATTTAATATTATCGGTCGGTTATCCTTGGCTCTGAAAACTCGTGCTTACGTTTTATCCCCAATGAGCCAATGAAAATGCCTGGTCAGCAAAGATGATTAACTAAAACTACCTACGAGTACCTCGACTACCCATAACTACATGGCGACCCCACTACAACTTCACCTTGGACTGCAGGATTATCGCAGAAAAATTTTCAGCATGTTGAAAAATCTGCGGCGACCATACTGAGGCCGCGACTAGTTCCCAGAGTGCGGGAACTCCTCTCGACCATGAAGGAAACTCACCAGAGACCACCAGCGAACATGTGGCGACCATGTGGTGATCATGAGGCGAGCACAGAGTCTCCTGCACTTGCCTAAATAGTCGCCACAGTGGGACAGGCCCTTGAGGCTACTTAAGTGCAAAGGGGGAGAGTGCAAACAGATTGGGAATTTGTGTCCCCCAAAATTGTAGAGGTCACTTTTAGCTTTATCCATTCCATGCACATGACTGAACACTGGTATACAGTGCATTCAGAAAGTATTCAGACCCCTTCACCTTTTCCACATTTTGTTACATATACCTTATTCTAAAATGGATTAAACAATTTTTTTATCATCAATCTATACACAATAACCCATAATAAAAAAGCAAAAATACATGTTTAGAAATTTTTGGAAAGTAATTAAAAATAAATTACTTAAATATCACATTTACATAAGTATTCAGACCTTATACTCAGTACTTTGTTGAGGCACCTTTGGCAGCAATTGCAGCCTCAAGTCTTCTTGGGTATGGCGATACAAGCTTGGCACACCTGTATTTGGGTAATTTCTCCCATTCTTCTCTGCAGATCCTCTCAAGCTCTGTCAGGTTGGATGGGGAGTGTCAATGCACAGCTATTTTCAGGTCCCTCCAGAGACTTGTCACAAAGCCACTCCTGCGTTGTCTTGGCTGTGTGCTTAGGGTCATTGTCATGTTAGAAGGTGAACCTCCGCCCCAGTCTGAGATCCAGAACGCTCTGGAGCAGGTTTTCATCAAGGATCTCTGTACTTTGCTTCATTCGTCTTTCCCTCGATCCTGACTAGTCTCCCAGTTCCTGCTGCTGAAAAACATCCCCACAGCATGATGCTGCCGCCAGCATGCTTCACCGTATGTATGGTATTGGCCAGGTGATGAGCGGTGCCTGGTTTCCTCCAGACATGATGATTGGCATTCAGGCCAAAGAGTTCAATCTTGGTTTCATCAGACCAGAGAATCTTGTTTCTTATGCCTTTTGGCAAACTACAAGCGGGCTGTCATGTGCCTTTTACTGAGGAGTGGCTTCCGTCTGGTCATTCTACCATAGAGGCCTGATTGGTGGAGTGCTGCAGATATAGTTGTCCTTCTGGAAGGTTCTCCCATCTCCACAGATGAAATCTGGAGCTCTGTCAGAGTTCATGGTCACCTCCTTGACCAAGTCCTTCTCCCCCGATTCCTCAGTTTGGCCGGGCGGCCAGCTCTATGAAGAGTCCTGGTGGTTTCAAAGTTCTTCCATTTAAGAATGACGGAGGCCACTGTGCTCTTCGGGACCTGCAATGCTGCAGATATTGTTTTATACCCTTCCCCAGATCTGTGTCTCGACACAATCCTATCTCAGAGGTCTACGGTCAATTCCTACGTCTTCATGGCTTGGTGTTTGCTCTGACATGCACTGTCAACTGTGGGGCCTTATATAGACAGGTGCGTGCCTTTCCAAATCATGTCGAATCAATTTAATTTACCACAGGTGAGCTGCAATCAAGTTGTAGAAACATCTCAAGGATAATCAATGGAAACCGGATGAACCTAAGCTCAATTTTGAGTGTTATCGCAAATTGTCTGAATACTTACGTAAATGTGATATTTCAGTTATTTCTTTTTAATTTCTTTGCAAAAATGTCTAAACATCTGATGATATTGAGATTGAGATTTTAAAAAATGTAACCATTTAAAAATAAGGCTGGAACATAACAAAATGTGGAAAAAAGTGAAGCGGTCTGAATACTTTCTGAATGCACTGTATATTGTGGCGTCCGGGATGGCACCAAGTTCGGCAGAGGCCACATTGATGCTCGCAGTAGCGTGAACTGAGGTATATATTTTATTTACAGTGGGAAGAAAGTCAAGGACTGCATGGGGGAGCTGTCTCTTGCCACCGCATGTGTCGCCGACAATCTCGGGGTGGTCTACGATTGAGACGTGGCAATCTCAGGCTTCTTCAACCTTGCCTCAAGAGTGTTGATTTTTATACCTCAATCACTAGGGCACGATTTGAAGAGCTCAATGCTGACCTCTTCCGTGGCACACTTGACCCTGTAGAGAAATCCTTGAGGGATGCTAAGATGGACAAGGCTCAAATCCATGATATTGTATTGGTTGGTGGATCCACCCGCATTCCCAAAATCCAGAAATTGTTGCAAGATTTCTTCAATGGCAAGGAATTGAATAATAATAATAATAATAATAATATATCTTTTATTGTCATTGCACGTCAGTGCAACGAGATTTAGTGTGCAGCTCCACTGATGTACAAGAAAGGTAAATAAATACAATACATAAATAACCAAGCTGAATTGATTGACGTGACCATCTGAGGGAGACTGTCCAAAGGGGGTGGGTGGGGGGGCACTCATTAGGGCCGGTTCAGAGCCGCTATAGCTCTTGGGATGAAACTGTTCCTGAGTCTGGAGGTTCGGGCGTAGAAGGCCTTGTAACGTCTGCCGGAGGGAAGTAGTTGAAACAGACCGTGGCAGGGATGTGATGAGTCCTTATGGATGCTGAGGGCCTTCCTGAGGCACCGCGTGTGGTAGATGCCCTCCAAGGCTGGTAGCTCTGTCCCGATGATCCTCTGCGCTCTGTTGACGACGCGCTGAAGAGCTCTCCTCTCCGCCTCCGTGCAGCTGAGATACCACACAGAGATGCCATACGTTAGTATGCTCTCTGTGGTGCAGCGGTAGAACGTCAGCAGCTGTTGGGGCAGACCAGTCTTTTTTAATGTCCTCAGGAAGAACAGTCGTTGCTGTGCCTTCTTGACCAGCGCGGCGGTGTTTGTGGACCATGTGAGGTCTTCTGAAATGTGAGTGCCCAGAAACTTAAAGCTGGACACTCTCTCCACACTTTCCCCATAAATGGAGATTGGGGCGTATTCTCCAGAATGGGACCTCCTGAAGTCAATAATCAGCTCCTTGGTCTTGGAGGTGTTTAGTGCCAAGTTGTTATTGGCGCACCAGTCCGCCAGGTTCTGCACCTCCGCTCTGTATTTTGTTTCATCACCGTTGGTGATCAGCCCAATCACTGTTGTGTCGTCTGCAAACTTCACGATGGTGTTGGTGTCGAATGCAGGGTCACAGTCGTGAGTGAAGAGGGAGTAGAGCATGGGGCTTAGTGCACAACCCTGTGGTGTGCCGGTGCTCAGGGTGATGGTGGAGAACAGGTGCGGGCCCAGTCTCACTGCCTGCGGTCGCTCCGTGAGAAAGTTCAGGATCCAAGCGCATATCGGTGAGCTGAGGCCTAGCTGGTGGAGTTTGGTGGTGAGCTTGGTGGGGATGACCGTATTGAATGCAGAGCTATAGTCAATGAAGAGCATCCTCACATACGTGCCCTGTCTGTCCAGGTGAGTCAGGACAGTGTGAAGGGCCAGAGAGATGGCATCCTCTGTCGATCTATTTGCCCTGTATGCAAATTGATGGGAGTCCAGTGAGGCAGGGATGCTGGATTTAATATGGGAGAGGACCAGCCTTTCGAAGCACTTCATGGGGATTGGAGTCAGGGCAACCGGCCGGTAGTCGTTGAGGTTGGTGATTTTGGACTTTTTCGGCACCGGCACTATGGTGGCTGTTTTCAGGCACTTGGGGACCGTTGCCAGAGATAGAGAGAGATTGAAGATTCTCGTGAATACCTCCGAATAAGAGTATCAATCCTGATGAGGCGGTCCTGATAAAGCTGGTGGTGTTAGCTTTATCCTGGCTGCCCTCCCTCCTTCCCTCCTTCTCTCTCTCCCTCCCTCCCTCTACACCTGAGTCTTAATGTGAATATACAATATGGTGTCGTCACGTTATGACGTTTGGTGAGATGACCGGTTGTCTACAATAGCCTTTCTAAAAATGAGCCTAAAACTGATGAAGACATGGATTAAAATTTCAAGTGTCATACATTCATTATTTATTGGCATATGCACAATTTGATGTGGGTTCAAGGATGAAACATGAATATGAAGTTGAGAATGAGGTTGTGCTAGTCATTTCGCAAAATTTCATATCTTTGAATTGAGTGTCAGATGACAGATAGGGTGGCTGATGGTTTAAGGACCACAGGAACATTGTTGCTGAAAAGAGCCATGGAATATTCCAGTGCAGGCCGCATAGTATAGGTATGTTGCAAAGCCTACCTGAAGCGTCGTTGAAAATCTGCCGCTGCGGGTGTGCGCGATTTTGGCGCCGTTTAGAGGGGGGCGGGTTTAAAACGCGATTTTCTCTAGGCTGTTCAAATCGAAGATGTTCAGCCTAGTTAATTATTAACGAAAAATCGCTGAAAGACCCCGTCACAAAAGCTATTATTAGTTTTAAAGGCCTCGTATAATAGTTATAGTAGTTTAAAAATCAATCTCTAAACCCGCGACCGCCAGCAACCGCAGGGTCTCATAAAGCAAATAGCAGAAGGTATGCTGCATATTTTTACATTAAAAAGGGCTTCTAAAGATCCCTTTATACAAAGTTTAATATTGCGAGTAGCTCATTTTGGGCCCACTATATCCCGCAGTATTTTTCTCGGCATTTGGGGCACAAATCTACCGCAATGTGAACGTTCTAAACCAGCGCGTTCCACAGGGACCCACTGGAAAGCTGATTTAAATGGGCATTTATTTACAGCAATTGAACACTAAATTCCTTCCATTTGATCTATAAATTAATGTAAATGAGATTTAAAAATCATGTTTTATTGTGAATTATTTGTGAATATTATTTGGACATTTAGGCTATTTAAAAATGTTAATCATTTATTAAGAAATGGATAGATGTTTAGATCTAGTAATTGAAGTCTGAAATTAGCTACAATTAGGTAACTAACTAATTATATGCTTTAATTTCAGGTCATCCAAGTAAGATTATTTTATATTTGTTTCAGAATGCTTCAATCTATGATAACTGAAAATTTCATTCAGTTCTCTTAATTTTTAAGAAGGTTATGGGCTTTTGACTGTTCACGATCACAGCTTTTTTGTTATGTCCATAGAAAATCAATAGGGAACAAGATGCTCATTTCCGAGTATGAAAATGGCCATAACTTTTTAAATACTTGAGATATGAAAGTAAATTAGGTGTCAAATTAAACTTATTTTTATGCTTTATCTGATGGGATAAATTACAGACTTGATTTTTTAAATCTCAAAATTTTGTAACATTGCTACATAGTAAACTACTTGGAAGATTCTGAGCCTTTCTTTATATTGTCCATTTGTATTATCCATTTGTATTCTTGGACACTGTCCAACTTGTCTTTTATGCACTTTTGCAGCAATATATTTTAAAATCACTTTATCTGTATTTCCATTATTACATTTTTATTCTACATTTACAAATAGAATTTATTATACATTAAAGGCATTAAGTTTCTTTCTTCACAGCTTCCCCTCCAGAAGTTTGCATTAAAATTGAATTCATTTTAATTTAAACGTGCTGAAAGTCATTGGATTTTTGTGTTTGTTCCTTCTTCACATGCAGAGTTTGTGGAGATTTCATGACTACAGAGATCATTGCCATTTTCAATCATTTTGATCTTTATTATTTAAAATATTCATTTAGGTTTCTGTACTGTTCTTGAATAATATCTATTTTCTTTTTCAAAGGAAGGATTTTCTGATATAAACCAATGAAAGTGAATTTACAATGGACTATATTATCTATTTCTTACAATCCATCCTGGTGAAAATAGTACAATGTTAAAAGCAGTCCTGTGCTAAAAAAAAAATCAGATTGTATAGTTACTTCTCTATGTATTTGAAAAGAACTATGAATTAAATAATTTACTATCATTTCTATGTTTAGCAATTTTCGAGTCTCTGACATTCAGAAAAATAAATTATTTGTTAAATAACAGAAATGAAGTTAACTAAAACTTCTAGAAATGAAGTTAACTAAAACTTGTAGCTTCAAAACAAGTTAAAATATTAAATTATTGTGAACTAGTTAAAAAAAGTAATTCACTTTGCTTTTCAACCCTCAGCCCTACAATCCCCACTGGACTGAAAGCTGGGGTTGTGAGATCCTGTACCAAGTATAACCTGTTTGCAGGATCAGAAACTGTTGCCCATGTAAATGTGGTGAATCCTCAGCAAAACCGGACTCCATATAAATAAAATAAATTGATAGATTTTGGCATTTGAGGTTTGACAGGGCACACATGGAAAGTCACAGATTTACTGATGTTTAACCTGTTAAACACTGACTGATCTATTCATAGCCTCCAGCATTAGCCAGTGAAATGCAACCCTTTCAACAAGACTTGGTAAAACATCAACAGATAAGTAATTTAAATTGAAAATAGAAGGAGAATATATTTTTTTCTTTTACATTCAATTAACAAATCGTTAGAAGCAAAATGGTGGGGTGTTTTACGCATGAGATCTTAACTATGTAATTTTTTTTGCACACAACCCACGTAATTATTTATCATCCAGAGCGCAAGAGGAAGATCAAGTTGTACTTTCTATTAATGGTTTATCCATTTTATTCAATTAAATATATTAAGATATTTATTACTACAACAGATTCTCTTCACACAATTATGGAAAATAGACATGTCTGATGCAGCCCTGGTGATTTGGGAAATAATTTTTATTTCATCCATCTGCAGTCCATTCTATGCAACAGGTCAACAGAGGAAACCTATTCAACCTGATCCAATTAAGATATGCAAATAATATTCACAATACTTGAAAGGAGTATAATAAAGCTGAGTAATTCACAATTGAGGTTCTGAAATCTAATAAACTTGATCTAAAGGGATCAATTGTGAGTTTTCTTTTTCGGGTTCGGATAGAATTTAGTAAAATAATTGCCTAAATGAAAGAAAATAAACAAAACAGAAATGCACGTCAAAAATGTAGGTTATCTCACATTTCAGTAATTCATTCTCTTCAATGAGTCAAAGAAACAATTGCACAACATGACTCTGAAATAGAGTTGAGTACAGGGAATATGAGTTTCTCTGAGGAAACAAAACCCATTAGCTGCACAGCTGGTTTTGTCTGCAGCTAATACACTTTTATGGAAACTGTCAATGGTTGCCCTTTTTAAATTTGCAGGAATGAATTGAGGATTGCTATCTAGCAATGAATGCTGCTGGGTAGTTTATGTGATCTCCAAATAGTCAAGCAGAACAATGCATCTAAATTGGTTCAAGGGATGAATACTTCAGTCTCAGCAATGATTTCAAATGTCTAATTTTAATATGTTCAGAGAATTTGAATTTCTTTTAATTCCGTATAGTATTTAAATGTGTTATTTAGGGTTTTTAAAGTGGAAGAAAGTATATGAAACGGAACTGGTAATATTTAGACTGACCCTATTTAGACTAAAGGGTGAGTGAAATGATTATTTTAAAGTACCATTTGTTGTTTGCTTGCCAATAGTCTGTTTGTCCTTTCCTTCTTTGTGTTTTAATAGTATGTGTTAAATGTATGTTTTTTTGGTGTTATTTAGCTTGTTTTATGTGGGGGGTGGGGCGGGGGGGGGGGGGGTCGGGGGAAACTTTTTCTAATTTCTTACCTTGACGGAGTCGCAATTTATTTTTTCTGTATCGTATCTCCGTCCGCACTGCGGCCTAACATCGAGGAGGTAGCGGCCTTTGCTGGAGACCGACTTTTGAGAGGTCCATCGCGGGTGCCTACGGGACTTTAACATTGCGGAGCCCGCGATCCCTTTGCCAGGGATTGACCTCAGAGCTCCAACTTGCTTGAGGACTTTTAACTTCACGGAGCCCGCGGTCTCTGTTCAGAGACCAACTTCAGGGAACTCCAAGCCGCAGGAGCTGCGACCGACCTGACGCGGGAGTTTCAATCGTCCCGACGCGGGAGTTTCAATCGTCCCGACGCGGGAGCTTTGACCGCCAGCTGCAGGAGCTTCGATCGCCCCGACCGCGGGAGAATAAAGAGGAAGAAGATTTGAATTTTTTGTCTTCCATCACAGCGAGGAACATGGGGAATCTGTGGTGGATGTTTATGTTAACTTTTCCGTAGTTGTGTTTTTTTTTCATATGGCTGTATGGTAATTCGCATACCACTGTACCTTAATTAGTACATGTGACAATAAAAGGCCTTTGATACCTTTGAGATGTAGAATTTTTTTTTTAATCTAGAAAGCTTACTTTTCTATGTAAATGATGTTCCAGCTCAAATTGATGTGAAAAAATATTGCAGTTTCTGGACAGATACATCAGGTCAATCAACACTTCTAAGGGAAAAGATAGGTTTATGTGTGATTATTTGTTATTATTTGTAACTAAGTTTCAATTCCTTCTGCTGGTGTTGTGCATAGTTCTGCAGTAGTCTGCAGAATGAATGTTTATATTTTTTTAGAGATGGTATTCATGGCCATTACTCACAAAAAACCATGGTAAACTTTAACAATATTGTTATGCACTTCTGATGCAGCATAGAATGCACTCCAGGGAATCTATGACATTAATAAATGGCTCAGGATTCACAATATGTGCACAAAGGGATTTGGAAAGGATATGGTGAAAAGCACCCTTGTTGATAATGCATCAGAAAGCCAGCTCCAACATGTCACGTTTGGCAGTTAAACTCAGTGTTATGGGCTGCAGGCACGCAACAATCTCAGAAGAGTCAGAATGCCAATTTCAGTATGCTAGTTATCTAATTAGAGTGGCAATAACAAGGCTGGCAGCATATTTGTGGTCCTCGGCTTTCTTGGAACACATCAGTGAAAACAAGGAAAATGCACAATGGCAATGAAGGAAGCAAATCTGTCAATAAATAGCACAATCTTTCCAGACATAAAATACTTCAGATTATAAAAATCAAGGAGGGTCATTAAAAAGATAATGATCATTGGCAAGGTTCTATTATGGCATCAAGATAACTCAAATTACAAATTCTAATTTTTGTGTTTAATTCATTGGAACCTGCACATTTAATATTTACATAACAATCTAACTATTTAACAAAGAAAGACACAAAAAGCTGGAGTAACTCAGCGGGACAGGCAGCATCTCTGGAGAGAAGGAATGGGTGATGTTTCGGGTCAAGACCCTTCTTCAGATTCTTCTGGGTTACACGAGAAAATACTGCTTATTCACGTAGCCAGCATTGTGAATATTTGTCCATGTATATCCTTTTGATACAAAAAAAAAGCAGGGCAAATCTGGTAAAATTCCACCAAATGACTCACTCTCAATCCCACTTCAAGAAGACATCAAGCTGGCACTTGAGGAATTAAGCGCCATGATCAACAAGCATGAAACAGCATACCTCGATATTTTATCATCATTGTTGGGGGCTTCAACCTAGTTCGACTGATGTACTATCTGCCGAACTACCATAATCATGTCACTATCAACAAGGTCAGTGATGACAATATTGATGGTTCGTTCAGTGAGGCTACATTGGTGAAGCTGAGAAATAAAAGGGATGATCTAGTGTACTACAGGCCCTCAAATAGTCAACAGGAATTCGAAGAGAAAATATGCCGGGAGATTGCAGGCAGCTGCAGGACTAATAAGGTTGTCGTAGTAGGGAATTTTAACCTTCCTAATATTGAGTGGGAATGTCATTGTGGAAAACATTTGGATGAGGCAGAATTTGTAAAATGTGCTCAGAAAAGTATTCTCAGGCAATATTCCCTGCCAGATATGGGAGAGGGCAATGCTTGATCTAGTCTAAAGATATTAGGAAGGACAAGTGGATGAAGTGTTTGCTGATGATCTTTTTGGGACCAGCGACCACTGTCCAATTAGGTTTAAGATAGTTATGGATAGAGACAAGGTGGGCCCTTAGTTAAAATTCTAAGTTGGGGCAAGGCCAACTTTGAAGGTATTAGACAGGAACTCGCCCATGTTGATTGGAGCAGGTTGGAAAAAGTACGCCCAGAAAATGGGATATTTTTAAAAGTCTGCTGACAAGAATCCAGGGTATTCATGTTCCTCATAGGGTGAAGGGCAAAGTAGGTGGGTGTAAGGAAGCTTGAATGACAAGTGAATCTGGGGTTCTGGTCAACTGAGGGAACTGAGCAGCACCCAAAAAAGGGAAATCAGGAGGGCTAAAAGGGGACAGAATATACTTTGGCAGACAATATTAGGGATAATCCATGTACTTTAAGAGTATAAGGGTAACCAGAGAGAGAATGGGGCCCCTCAGGAATCAAATATGTCAACTCTGTGTGGAGCCACAAGAGGTGGGCAAGGTCTTTAAAAAGGGCTGCAGGGAATAGCCTGGGAATGGCAGGCCATTGAGTCTAACATCTGTGGCTGGAAAGTTATTAGATAGTATCCTGAGGAATAACATATACATACATTTAGTTGGACAGGAGCTGATTAGGAAGAGTCGGCAGAGTTTTGAAAGTGGGAGATTGTGTTTCACAAATCTGATTGAGATTTTTGAAGATGTGACCAAAAGGGTTGATGAGGGCACAACTGCAGACGTTGGATGCAGTATATGTTTTTAAGCAAGGCATTTGACAAGGTACAGCATGATAGGCTGCTCTGGAAGGTTAGATCGCATGGGATCCAAGAAGAGCTAGCCGACTGAATAGAAAATTGGCTTCATGGAAGGAAGCAGAATATGATTGTGGAAGTTGTTTTTCGGACTTGTGGCATGTGACTAGTGGTGTGCCTCAGCATTTTGTGCTGGGATCATTGCTGTTTGTCATCTATATTAATGATTTTGAATGAAAACGTAAAAGGCATGATTAGTAAGTTTGCAGATGACACTAAAGTGGGTGGTTTGGAGATAGTGAAGATGGTTGTCAAAAATTACAGCAGGATCTTAATCAGTTGGGAAAGTGGGCTGAGAAATGGTTTGTGGAGTTTAAAGCAGATAAGTGGACAAAAAGAAGAGGGCAATAGTAATTGGGGACTCTATTGTTAGGGGGTCGGATAGGCGATTCTGTGGACGCAGTCGGGAGACCAGGTTTGAGGTCTGCCTCCCTGGTGCCAAGGTCTCGGACGTGTCTCAACGCATCCAAGGTATCCTGAAATCAGAGGGAGAGGAGCCTGAGGTCGTGGTACATATAGGTACCAATGACATAGGTTAAAAAAAAGGGAAGAGGTCCTGAAGGGAGGATTTAGGGAGTTGGGAGGAGAGTTAAGGAAAAGGACCAAAAAGGTAACAATCTCAGGATTACTACCTGTGCCACGCGACAGTGAGAGTAGGAATGGAGCGAGGTGGAGGATAAATGTGTGGCTGAAAGACTGGTGCAGAGGGCAGGGATTCAAGTTTCTGGAACATTGGGACTTCTTTTGGGGAAGGTGGGACCTGTACAGAAAGGATGGGTTGTACTTGAACCCGAGGGGGACCAATATCCTGGCGGGGAAATTTGCAAAGGCTACTGGGGAGACTTTAAACTAGAATGGTTGGGGCGAGGGACTCAAATAGAGAAAGCTACTAGACAGAATGGGAGGCAGGAAGCAGAAAAGGGAAGCACTCGGACACAAGAGGAGAAAGAAAAAAAAGGAAACAAACAGAGAATAAGAGGCGGGGGGTTTCTTAAATGTGCATATTTTAATGCTAGGAGCATTGTAAGAAAGGTGGATGAGCTTAGAGTCTGGATAGACACCTGGAAGTATGATGTTGTGGCGATCAGTGAAACATGGTTGCAGGAGGGCTGTGATTGGAAACTAAATATTCCAGGATTTCGTTGCTTCAGGTGTGATAGAATTGGAGGGGCAAGAGGTGGAGGTGTTGCATTGCTAGTCAGGGAAGATATTACAGCAGTGCTTTGGCAGGATAGATTGGAGGGCTCATCTAGGGAGGCTATTTGGGTGGAACTGAGAAGTGGGAAAGGTGTAGCAACACTTATAGGGGTGTATTATAGACCGCCAAATGGGGAACGAGAATTGGAAGAGCAAATATGTAAGGAGATAGCAGATATTAGTAGTAAGCACAAGGTAGTGATTATGGGAGATTTCAACTTTCCACACATAGACTGGGAAACACATTCTGTAAATGGGCTGGATGGTTTGGAGTTTGTAAAATGTGTGCAGGATAGTTTTTTGCAGCAATACATAGAGGTACCTACTAGAGGAGGAGCAGTGCTGGACCTCCTGTTAGGAAATGAGACGGGACAGGTGGCGGAGGTATGCGTTGGGGAGCACTTCGGGTCCAGTGATCACAATACCATTAGTTTCAATATAATTATGGAGAGGGTCAGAACTGGACCTAGGGTTGAGATTTTTGATTGGAGAAAGGCTAACTTTGATGAGATGCGAAATGATTTAAAAGGAGTGAACTGGGACATTTTGTTTTATGAGAAGGATGTAGAAGAGAAATGGAGTACATTTAAAGGGGAAATTTTAAGCGTACAGAATCTTTATGTTCCTGTTCGGTTGAAAGGAATGTAAAAATTGGAAAGAGCCCTGGTTTTCAAGGGAAATTGGACATCTTGTTTGGAAAAAGAGGGAGATCTACAATAATTATATGCAGCATGAAGTAAATGAGATGCTTGAGGAGTATAAGGAATGTAAAAAGAATCTTAAGAAAGAAATTAGAAAAGCTAAAAGAAGATATGAGGTTGCTTTGGCAAGTAAGGTGAAAGTAAATCCAAAGGGTTTCTACAGCTATATTAATAGCAAAAGGATAACGAGGGATAAAATTGGTCCATTGGAGAGACAGAGTGGACAGCTATCTGCAGAGCCAAAAGAGATGGGGAGATATTGAACAATTTCTTTTCTTCGGTATTCACCAAGGAGAAGGACATTGAATTATGTGAGGTAAGGGAAACTAGTAGAGTAGCTATGGATACTATGAGTTTCAAAGAAAAAGAAGTACTGACACTTTTGAAAAATATAAAAGTGGATAAGTCTCCAGGTCCTGACAGGATATTCCCTAGGACATTGAGGGAAGTTAGTATAACCATATAACCATATAACAATTACAGCATGGAAACAGGCCATCTCGACCCTTCTAGTCCGTGCCGAACACGTATACTCCCCTAGTCGCATATACCTGCGCTCAGACCATAACCCTCCATTCCTTTCCCGTCCAAATAACTATCCAATTTATTTTTAAATGATAAAAACGAACCTGCCTCCACCACCTTCCCTGGAAGCTCATTCCACACAGCCACCACTCTCTGAGTAAAGAAGTTCCCCCTCATGTTACCCCTAAACATCTGTCCCTTAATTCTCAAGTCATGTCCCCTTGATTGAAACTTCCCTACTCTCAGTGGGATAAGCTTATCCACGTCAAGTCTGTCTATCCCTCTCATCATTTTAAAGACCTCTATCAAGTCCCCCCTTAACCTTCTGCGCTCCAAAGAATAAAGCCCTAACTTGTTCGACCTTTCTCTGTAACTTAGTTGCTGAAACCCAGGCAACATTCTAGTAAATCTCCTCTGTACTATCTCTATTTTGTTGACATCCTTCCTATAATTAGGCGACCAAAATTGTACCCCATACTCCAGAATTGGCCTCACCAATGCCTTGTACAATTTTAACATTACATCCCAACTTCTATACTCAATGCTCTGATTTATAAAGGCCAGCACACCAAAAGCTTTCTTTACCACCCTATCTACATGAGATTCCACTTTCAGCACCTCACACTTATCAGCATTAAACTCCATTTGCCATCTTTCAGCCCACTCTTCCAACTGGCATAAATCTCTCTGTAGACTTTGAAAATCTACTTCATTATCCACAACCCCACCTATCTTAGTATCATCTGCATACTTACTAATCCAATTTACCACACCATCATCCAGATCATTGATGTACATGACAAACAATAGTGGACCCAACACAGATCCCTGTGGCACCCCACTAGTCACTGGCCTCCAACCTGACAAACAACCATCCACCATTACTCTCTGGCATCTCCCATTCAGCCACTGTTGAATCCATCTTGCTACTCCACCATTAATACCCAACCATTGAACCTTCTTAACCAACCTTCCATGAGGAACCTTGTCAAAGGCCTTACTGAAGTCCATATATAGAACATCCACTGCTTTACCCTCATCAATTTCCAGAGTAACCTCTTCAAAAAATTCAAGAAGCTTAGTCAAACATGACCTTCCAGGCACAAATCCATGTTGACTGTTCCTAATCAGTCCCTGTTTATCCAGATGCTTATATATATTATCTCTAAGTATCCTTTCCATTAATTTGCCCACCACTGACGTCAAACTAACAGGTCTATAATTGCTAGGTTTACTCATAGACCCCTTTTTAAACAATGGAACAACATGCGCAGTACGCCAATCCTCCGGCCCTATTCCCGTTTCTAATGACATTTGAAATATTTCTGTCATAGCCACTGCTATTTCTACACTAACTTCCCTCAATGTCCTAGGGAATATCCTGTACGGACCTGGAGACTTATCCACTTTTATATTTCTCAAAAGTGTCAGTACTTCCTCTTCTTTGAATCTCATAGTTTCCATAGCTACTCTACTTGTTTCCCTTACCTCACATAATTCAATATCCTTCTCCTTGGTGAATACCGAAGAAAAGAAATTGTTCAATATCTCCCCCATCTCTTTTGGCTCTGCAGATAGCTGTCCACTCTGACTCTCTAATGGACCAATTTTATCCCTCGTTATCCTTTTGCTATTAATATAGCTGTAGAAACCCTTTGGGTTTACTTTCACCTTACTTGCCAAAGCAACCTCATATCTACTTTTAGCTTTTCTAATTTCTTTCTTAAGATTCTTTTTACATTCTTTATACTCCTCAAGCACCTCATTTACTCCATGCTGCCTATAATTATTGTAGATCTCCCTCTTTTTCCGAACCAAGTGTCCAATTTCCCTTGAAAACCATGGCTCTTTCCGATTTTTACTATTTCCTTTCAACCGAACAGGGACATAAAGATTCTGTTCTCTTAAAATTTCACCTTTAAATGTACTCCATTTCTCTACCACATCTTTCCCATAAAACAAAATGTCCCAATTTACTCCTTTTAAATCCTTTCGCATCTCCTCAAAGTTAGCCTTTCTCCAATCAAAAATCACAACCCTAGGTCCGGTTCTGACCCTCTCCATAATTATATTGAAACTAATGGTATTGTGATCACTGGTCCCGAACTGTTCCCCAACGCATACCTCTGCCACCTGACCCGTCTCATTTCCTAACAGGAGGTCCAGCACCGCTCCTTCTCTAGTAGGTACTTCTATGTAGTGTAGAAATAGCTGGGGCTATGACAGAAATATTTCAAATGTCATTAGAAACGGGAATAGTCCCCGAGGATTGGCGTACTGCGCATGTTGTTTAAAAAGTGTTCTAAGAGTAAACCTAGCAGTTATAGACCTGTTAGTTTGACGTCAGTGGTGGGCAAATTAATGGAAAAGATACTTAGAGATAATATATATAAGCATCTGGATAAACAGGGTCCGATTAGGAACAGTCAACATGGATTTGTGCCTGGAAAGTCATGTTTGACTAATCTTCTTGAATTTTTTTAAGAGGTTACTAGGGAAATTGACGAGGGTAAAGCAGTGGATGTTGTCTATATGGAGTTTAGTAAGGCCTTTGACAAGGTTCCTCATGGAAGGTTGGTTAAGAAGGTTCAACTGTTGGGTATAAATGCAGGAGTAGCAAGATGGATTCAACAGTGGCTGAATGGGAGAAGCCAGAGGGTAATGGTGGATGGCTGTTTGTCGGGTTGGAGGCAGGTGACTAGTGGGGTGCCTCAGGGATCTGTGTTGGGTCCTTTGTTGTTTGTCATGTACATCAATGATCTGGATGAAGGTGTGGTAAATTGGATTATTAAGTATGCAGATGATACCAAGATAGGGGGTGTTGTGGATAATGAAGAGGATTTCCAAAGTCTACAGAGTGATTTAGGCCATTTGGAAGAATGGGCTGAAAGATGGCCGATGGAGTTTAATGCTGATAAATGTGAGGTGCTACACCTTGGCAGGACAAATCAAAATAGGACGTACATGGTAAATGTTAGGGAATTGAAGAATACAGTTGAACAGAGGGATCTGGGAATAACCGTGCATAGTTCCTCGAAGGTGGAATCTCATATAGATAGGGTGGTAAAGAAAGCTTTTGGTATGCTAGCCTTTATAAATCAGAGCATTGAGTATAGAAGCTGGGATGTAATGTTAAAATTGTACAAGGCATTGGTGAGACCAAATCTGGAGTATGGTGTACAATTTTGGTCGCCCAATTATAGGAAGGATGTCAACAAAATAGAGAGAGTACAGAGGAGATTTACTAGAATGTTGCCTGGGTTTCAACAACTAAGTTACAGAGAAAGGTTGAATAAGTTAGGTCTTTATTCTCTGGAGCGCAGAAGGTTAAGGGGGGACTTGATAGAGGTCTTTAAAATGATGAGAGGGATAGACAGAGTTGATGTGGACAAGCTTTTCCCTTTGAGAATAGGGAAGATTCAAACAAAAGGACATGACTTCAGAATTAAGGGACAGAAGTTTAGGGTAACATGACGGGGAACTTCTTTACTCAGAGAGTGGCAGCAGTGTGGAATGAGCTTCCAGTGGAAGTGGTGGAGGCAGGTTCGTTGGTATCATTTAAAAATAAATTGGATAGGCATATGGATGAGAAGGGAATGGAGGGTTATGGTATGAGTGCAGGCAGGTGGGACTAAGGGAAAAAAGTTGTTCGGCACGGACTTGTAGGGCCGAGATGGCCTGTTTCCGTGCTGTAATTGTTATATGTTATAAGTGTTAGGTGTTGAATTTTGGGAAGTCAAACCAGGGCAGGACTTTCACAATGAATGGCAGGACCCCAGGTTGTGTTGTAAAGCAGAGAGATCTAGGAGTGCAGGTACTCCTCTGCAATTGGATCCTCAATGTCTCTGCACATCCCTGCAATTGGATCCTCGACTTCCTCACAGACCACAGTCTGTCCAAATTGGCGGAAATACCTCATCCTCAGTGACAATCAGTACGGGAGCACCTCAAGGCTGCGTGCTCAGCCCCCTGCTTTACTCACTCTATACTCTTGACTGTGTAGCCGGACATAGGGCAAACTCCATCATCAAGTTCGCCGACGACATCACCATTGTTAGACGAATTACAGATGGTGATGAATCAGAGTATAGAAGTAAGATTGACCGTTTGACCAAATGGTGATAGCACAACAACCTGGCTCTCAACACCAGTAAAACCAAGGAACTGATTGTGGACTTTGGAAGGGGAAGGATGAGGACCCATAACCTTGTTTATATCAATGGGACGATGGTGGAGAGGGTCAAAAATTTCAAATTCCTGGGCGCTCATATTTCCGAAGATCTTTCCTGGACCCAGCACACTGATGCAATCATAAAGAAGGCACATCAGTGCCTCTACTTCCTGAGAAGATTACGGAGATTCGGTATGTCAAGGAGGATTCTCTTGAACTTTTACAGGTGCAGCATCTTTCATTGTGTGAAGCTTGACTTCGTAATATTGGGATGTTTTCTCCCTGATAGCAACCACCTTCAGTTTTATCAGGGTTACTCGATGCCACAGTCAGTCAAATCATACAAAGATGCCAGGAACAGTCATATCACCCTTGGAATTTAACCCTCATACCCAAGTTTGAACCAAGTCTGTGTTGTAGTCTGAAGCTCTCTGACCTTGGTGAAACCCTAACTTGGCATTGATAAGCAGGTTGTTTAATACAAGCTGTAGTCAATGAACAGCAGCTTGATATGTGTGTTCCTGTTGTCCAGGTGTTTCAGAGCATAGAGCCAGTAAAATGGCATCTGCTGTTGACCTATTGTGGCAATAGACACATTGAAGTGGATCCAGGTCATTTCTGAGCCAGAGTTGATTCATGCCATAACAAACATCTCAAAGTACTTCATTAAGGTAGATGCGAGTGATAGTCATTGAGGTAGGTCACTGCGTTTCTTGAGCACTGGTACAATAGATGTTGTTTTGAAGCAGGTGTGGAACCTGATACCTCAGAATTGATAGGTTGAAGATGTCCTTGAATATTCAAGTTAGTTGGTCATCACGAGCCTATAAATACTTAGACAAGTACGCCTTGTGAGCCTGAAGTTTTTCTTGGATTCACCCACTTGAAGGATGCTCTGACGTTGGCCTCACAGGGACATCGGGGTGTAGGAGCTTGAAAAGACATGTTACTGTTTTCCCTTTCAGTCAAAGAATCATACTGCATGGAAACAGTATCTTCAGCCCAATGTGCCCACACTAGCCTATCTACACTAGTCCCATCTGCCCATGTTGGCCCCTATCCCTCTAATCATTCCAATCCATGTACTTGTCCAAATGTATTTTAAATAGTGTTACAGTTTCGGCCTCAACTACCTCCTCTAGCAATGCATTCCATATACCCACCATCCTCTATGCATATATAAAAGAGCTGATTTGGACGCAATGCATCATTGCCACTTATGCTATCGGGTACTGTCTTGTAGTAGGTGATAGTGTTCAAGCCCTGCCACAGCTGTTGAACATCTGCCATTGAGTCCAGCTTTGGTCCAAATTGTCTCTTCACGTTCTTGGTGGTCTTAAGGAAGTCATAACTGGAAATCTTGTATGACACTGCAGCAGATTACAAGCATCCTGATTCATCCAGGGCTTCTAGTTGATGGACGGAATGTTTTGCAAGTACTCATTCAAGTATTTATTTGTGAAGTTGCTGACAACTGTGGCATATTCACTTATGTGCACTGACAAATTCCTGATCATGGCCCAGTCCACCAACTCAAAGCAGTGCTGTAACCACTCCCTAATCAGCACTTAGTAGTCCTCTTTGCTGGTGCCACACTTTTTCGTCTCTGCCCACAGGCAGAAGGAAGAAGCACAGGCAGCGAATCATATAGTCATACAGCGCAGAAATAGTCCCTACATCCCAACTTGCCCGCACCAACCACCATGCCCCATTAGCACTGGTCCCACCTGCGTCCGCTTATCCTTCTAAACCTGCCATATCCATGTACCTGTTCAAATGTTTCTTTAAACATTGTGATAGTACCTGCTTCAACCAACTCCTATAGCAGCTTGTTCCATATACCCACCACCTTTTGTGTGGAAAAAGTTGCCTCCCAGGTTCATATTAAATCTTTCCCCTCTCATCTTAAACCTAGGTCCTCTGGTTCTCAATTCCCCTACTCTGGGTAATAGACTCTGCATTTACCCTATCTGTTCCTCTCATGATCTTACATGCCTCTATAAGATCACCCCTTATCCTCCTGCACTCCAAGGAATAAAGTCCTACTCTGCTCAACCTCTCCCTACAGCTCAGGCCCGCGAGACATGGCAACATCCTCATAAATCTTCTCTGCACCCCTTCAAGTTTAACGTATTTCCTATAACACGGTGACCAAAACTGAACATAATATTATATGTGTGGCCTCACCAATGTTTTGTACAAATGTCTGAGCCTGAATGCAGCAAAACACACATAACTTTCTGCCTTTATTGGTACCCCATCTAACCTACAAAACACTCAATGTTTTCACCACCAATCCACTGTGACCACAGTGCGTACCATCTACAAATTGCAATACTATTACTCTGTGTGGCTGCTCCATTGCAGTTTGCAAAATCCACATCCTCCATCATCAAAAAGGGCAAAAATAATAGGTTCATAGGGATATCACCACGCACGAGATATCTTTCAAGTTGTCACATATCCTGTCATGGAAATATATTTCCTCCAGCATCACTGGGTCTAAACCCTGGAACTTCCTATATAACAGTATTATGGAAGAACCTGCACCAAAAAGACTGATGGTTCAAGAAGGTAATTCACAGGCAGTTAGCTGTAGGTATTAAATGCTAACTTTGCCAAGAATACCTCTATCCTGTGTGTTGAATAAATACAAAATGTTTGCTCCGTCCGCCTGGCCCTACCTAATGTCCTGGTTGCCAAACAATTTTAACTCCCCTTCCCATTCCCATACTGACCTTTTTGTCCTGGGCCTCCTCCATTGTCAGAGTGAGGCCAAACATAAATTGGAGAAACAGCACCTCATATATCGCTTAGGGAGCTTACAACCCAGTGGTATGATTTCTCTAACTTCAGTAACCCTTGCACCCCCTCTCTCCATCTCTCTCCCATCCTAGTCATTGTACTAATTTTACTGTTGTCCTGTTGAGTTCCTTTGTCTGTATACTCGTTATCATTAGAGCCAGGATTTTACCATAAATGCCATGTGCCTTTTCATGCCTGTTTGATGATTTCACCAGGATAATGCCTTTTTCACGATCGAGTGCCTTAATCAGCCTTTTTTTTGCCGTTTTGCTAAAAGGTCGTGCTATTTTCTCTAGTTGTACCATGATTACAATGGCGTTTTCTATGTTAACACATTAATATTAATGTTATTATTAATGTGTTAACATAGTATAATTTACAAGAAAACTGCCACCACCGGGGCGAAACCGGGGGCACCACAGTTGGTCGCTCATTCGTTTGTGCTGCTGCCCGCTGGTTCATTCTTCTCCAAGATCTATGAAAGAAAGAACTGCAGATGCTGGAAAAATAGAAGGTAGACAGAAAATGCTGGAGAAACTCAGCGGGTGAAGCAGCATCTATGGAGAGAAGGAATAGGTGACGTTTTGGGTCGAGACCCTTCTTCAGACTGATGTGGGGGGGGCAGGAAAAAGAAAGGAAGAGGCGGAGACAGTAGGACTAGAAGGAGAGCTGGGAAGGGGGAGGGGGAGGAGGGTGAAGGCAAGGGCTATCTAAAATTAGAGAAGTCAATGTTGAAACCGCTGGGGTGTAGACTACCCAAGCAAAATACCCAAGTTTGTCTCCTCACTACATTTACTGCTGGCTCCATTCGCAAATCTGAGTTTTAGAGCGATCTGTGTAAGGTATTCATTGATGCTGGAATTCCACTGTGGAAATTGGAAAACAAATCTCTCAGAGGTTTTTTTAGAGAAATACCCAGAGGAACATATGCCAAGCGAGTCATCATTACGAAAAAATTACGTTGACAGCATCTTCAACATTGTTGTGGGGAAAATTGAGGTGAAGTTGCATGCAACAAAATATGGATCTCAATAGGAGACAACCGATGCTGTGGGGAGATATGTTGGCAATGTGGTCATCGGTACACTGGAGGCAGGACAACCATCAAGTATTTGTTGACATCGGAAGTGTTGGAGAAGTCAAACAGCTCATCCATTGCTCAGTTGTTTACATCTTCACTTGCTGTAATTTGGCCAGAAGGTATAAAACACAAGAATGTTCTTCTGTTTGTGATTTAAAGTTTTATTCCCCAAAATGTTGCATTTGACATGCTTAGTCAAGGACTTCATAGAATTGCCAAGCACAGACGTAGCTTGTTTCAAAATGTCGATAAGTGAATAAGTGGATAACTTGCAGGTTTTCAACAAAGTAACTGACGATATTCGTAAAGTTCCTGGAGATGTAGATAAAGACATACAGTGGCTTGCAAAAGTTTTCATACCCCTTGAACTTTTCCACATTTTGTCACGTTACAACCACAAACGTAAATGTATTTTATTGGGATTTTATGTGATAGACCAACACAAAGTGGTGCATAATTGTGAAGTGGAAGGAAAATGATATATGGTTTTCAAATTTTTTTACAAATAAAAAACTGAAAAGTGTGGCGTGCAAAAGTATTCAGCCCCCCGGAGTCAATACTTTGTAGAACCACCTTTCGCTGCAATTACAGCTGCAACTCTTTTGGGGTATGTCTCTACCAGCTTTGCACATCTAGAGACTGAAATCTTTGCCCATTCTTCTTTGCAAAATAGCTCAAGCTCAGTCAGATTGGATGGAGAGCATCTGTGAACAGCAATTTTCAAGTCTTGCCAGAGATTCTCAATTGGATTTAGGTCTGGACTTTGACTGGGCCATTCTAACACATGAATATGCTTTGATCTAAACAATTCCATTGTAGCTCTGGCTGTATGTTTAGGGTCGTTGGCCTGCTGGAAGGTGAACCTCCGCCCCAGTCTCAAGTCTTTTGCAGACTCTAACAGGTTTTCTTCCAAGATTGCCCTGTATTTGGCTCCATCCATCTTCCCATCAACTCTGACCAGCTTCCCTGTCCCTGCTGAAGAAAAGCATCCCCACAGCATGATGCTGCCACCACCATGTTTCACAGTGGGGATGGTGTGTTCAGGGTGATGTGCAGTGTTAGTTTTCCGCCACACATAGCGTTTTGCATTTAGGCCAAAAACTTCAGTTTTGGTCTCATCTGACCAGAGCACCTTCCTCCACATGTTTGCTGTGTCCCCCACATGGCTTGTGGCAAACTGCAAACGGGATTTCTTATGGCTTTTTTTCAACAATGGCTTTCTTCTTGCCACTCTTCCATAAAGGCCCGATTTGTGGAGTGCACGACTAATAGTTGTCCTGTGGACAGATTCTCCCACCTGATCTGTGGATCTCTGCAGCTCCTCCAGCGTTACCATGGGCCTCTTGGCTGCTTCTCTGATCAATGCTCTCCTTGCCCGGCCTGTCAGTTTAGGTGGACGGCTATGTCTTGGTAGGTTTGCAGTTGTGCCATACTCTTTCCATTTTCAGATGATGGATTGAACAGTGCTCCGTGAGATGTTCAAAGCTTGGGATATTTTTTTATAACCTAACCCTGCTTTAAACTTCTCCACAACTTTATCCCTGACCTGTCTGGTGTGTTCCTTGGGCTTCATGATGCTGTTTGTTCACTAATGTTCTCTAACAAACCTCTGAGGCCTTCACAGAACAGCTGTATTTATACTGAGATTAGATTACACACAAGTGGACTCTATTTACTAATTAGGTGACTTCTGAAGGCAATTGGTTGCACTGGATTTTATTTAGGGGTATCAGAGTAAAGGGGGCTGAATACTTTTGCACGCCACACTTTTCAGTTTTTTATTTGTAAAAAAATTTGAAAACCATGTATCATTTTCATTACACTTCACAATTATGCGCCACTTTGTGTTGGTCTATCACATAACATCCCAATAAAATACATTTATGTTTGTGGTTGTAACGTGACAAAATGTGGAAAAGTTCAAGGGGTATGAATACTTTTGCAAGCCACTGTACAAGGAAAATGTGAGAGAGTGATTTTAGCTAACAAAGAACTTGAAGAAATACAAAACATAGCTAAAGTTCTCAAAGGTAGTTGTAATGCACAAGATATCGACATGAATATAGAGTCTGTAGCTTGTTTCGGGTATGCACCAGTGACTTCAGCTGAGGTGGAAATAAGTTTTTCACAACTGAAACATATTCTGTCTGACAGGCGGCATAATTTAACACCAGATAATTTGAAAAAAATGCTAGTAATTATGTGCAACCAGGCAACTTCGGTCATTTAACATAGTATACCATTATATTATCATTTTAAACCATATTTTGCTGGTGGAAATAAATGCCTTTTTATGCCTTTTTAAATCAATAAAATGCCTTTTTTGCAATTTTATTATGCCTGAACATCCTGGCTCTAGTTATCACCTATCCCATGGCCAACAATGGCATATTGTGTGCCCCACATTTTCCCTGTGAGAAATGTCCCACATTTCCACATTCGTTGCTTTTTGCAGATCATCCATTCTTTTGTCCTAAGTACCGTCTATATCACCCCTTGCCCCTGACTCTGTCTGAAGAAGGTTCTCGAACCGAAACGTCACCTATTCTGCCTGACCCGCTGAATTTCTCCAGTTTTTTGCATTTGTCTTCGGTTTAAACCAGGATCTGCATTTCCTCCCTACAAAAAAAAATGTCATCAGGTTCACAAATATCCCTCAATCCATTTAAAAATTGGCTCTGCATAATCAATTTGCCCGTGACATTGTTATTGACTTTGAATCAATTTTACTTTAAAGCTGCAATAATTCTTTATAAATGGCCTTTTTCATTCCATTTTAAGCAATAATCAATTATGCAACAAATTTGAAGTAGATTCTCTCAAATCACCTGGCCCTTTCCCAGAAACTTCAAATAAATTATTTTGAAATTATGAACTTGATAAGAATGGAAGCACGAGAAGCTGCCAATGCTGGGATCTTCAGCAAAACACAAAGTGCTGGAGGAACTTAGGGGGTTAGAAACATAGAAACATAGAAAATAGGCGCAAGAGTAGGTTATTCGGCTCTTCGAGCCGTCACCGCCATTCAATGTGATCATGGCTGATCATCCAGAGTCAGTACCCCATTCCTGCTTTCTCCCCATATCCCTTGATTCCATTAGCCCTAAGAGCCATATCCACTCTCTCTTGAATACATCCAGCGAAATGGCCTCCACTGCCTTGTATGGCAGAGAATTCCACAGATTTGCAAATCTCTGGATGAAAATTTTTTTCCTCATCTCAGTCCCAAATGGCCTACCCCTTATTCCTAAACTGTGACTTATGGTTCTGGACTCCCCAACATCGGGAACATTTATCCTGCATCTTAGGCAGCACCTGTTGATGGCGTTTCAGATAGGGACTTTTCTCCATTGAAGAGTGATCCTGACCTGAAGTGATATCTGTCCATTCCCTCCAAAGATGCTGCCTGGCCCGCTAAGTTCTTCCAGCACTTTGCATTTTGTACTTGATTGGAATGCTAGTTTCATATATGGAATACTTTGAACATCTTTTAATCTGCCTTATAAATTGTTTTTCATATATCCCTGCCTATTGCCATGCTGAAATCTGTAAACATGTGATGTAATAAACATCACTGGAAGGAAATTGTGGGACAGAACAGATGTGGTTGTAGAGTTCGTGTGGTACTATCTCGTGAGAATAAATGTATACCTTGTCAATCCAACATCATTCCCGTCAAGCTTAGGAATCATCTGAGTATCTTTTTGTTTGCAGAAATGTATTCCATTATCAAACTGGAAATTTAGGAAGTTTTCTCATAAATGCAAATGCATTTTTTTCAACTTTTTCTTTCGGGCAATAGAGCAAGGATTGGCAAATGGAGTTTAATTCAGGTAAGTGTAAGGTGTCGCATTTTGGGATGTTAAACCATGCAATAAATGGTATGACCCTCAGAAGTGTTGAAGAGCAGAGGGATTGAGGAGTATAGTACATAATTCCCTGAAAGTTGGGTCACATATAGTGTGCACTTTCCCCACCTATACGACATCCTTCCTGTAACAGGGTGACCAAAATGGAACACAATACTCCAAATGCAGCTTCACCAACGTGTTGTACAACTGTAGTGTAACATCTCAACTACAATGTATAAGGAGGAACTGCAGATGCTGATTTAAACAGAAGGGAGACACAAACAGCTGGAGTAACTCAGCGGGACAAGCAGCATCTCTGGAGAGAAGGAATGGGTAATATTTTGGGTCGAGACCCTTCTTCAGACTACTATATTCAGTACCCACAATGATGAAGGCCAATGTACTGAAAGCCTTCTTGTTCACCCAATCTACCTGTGTTGCCACTTTCAAGGAGCTATTCTCTGCACTCATGTATCCCTCTGCTCTATAACCCTCCCCAGGGTCCTACCGTTCACTGTGAAGGTCTTGGCTTGGTTTGACTTCCTAAAATGCAGCATCTCGCACTTATCTGCATTAAACTCCATTAGCCATTCCTCAGCCCATTTGCCCAACTGATCAAGAACCTGCTGCATTTTTTGTTGTTTTTTTTTTTGTTTATTTTATTAGAAGTTAATACAGTACAAATCAATACAGTGGCACCTAATTTTAGGTGCCAACTATGTCATACCGTAATCCATTCTATGTACAACCTCTAGTTTTATGTTATGAGAAGGAAGTAAGCAAGACAAGAAAAAGAAAACAATAGAAAGGGGAAAAAGTAGAAAAATAGATGGTAGAGAGTAGAAAAACGTGAAGTGTGTATATAAAAAATAAAAAAATAAAATAAAAAAGAAAAAGTGGAAAGTAGAAATAGAAGAGAAGGCCCCTTAAAAGAGATTTTTTCAAATCTATATTCGGAGATGTAAATCTATCCACGTCATGAACTGAAATCAGCAATCCTTATGGTACCGCTGCATCACATGATTCCAAAAAGTCGATGAAAGGAGACCAACTCCTTAAGAATGGGTCATATTTATCTATTAGTCGGAGTCTCATTTCTTCAAGGCGTGCTATGTCCATCATATTCCTAATCCACATTTTAACAGTTGGTATGGTTGTATTTTTCCAATATTTAAGTATCAATTTCTTTCCAATTATTAACCCATAATTAAAAAAAACATTTTGGTCTTTATTTAAATTGGTGTCTTCTCCTATTATTTCAAATATAATCCATTCCATTTTGGGTTCTATTCTTGACTTGAAGAGCTTTGTAAATATATCAAATATATCACTCCAAAATTTATTCAACTTTGTACATCCTACAAATGAATGTGTTATATTAGCGTTTTGAAACAAACATTTATCGCATCTGGGAGAGACGTTTGGATAACATTTATTCAACCTCGTTTTTGAATAATATAGTCTATGTAATAATTTGAATTGAATTAAATTATGTCTTGCATTAATAGAACAGTTATGTGTATTCATCAAATACTTTTCCCATCTATCCTTCGAGATCTTTATCATTAGCTCATGTTCCCAATCTTCCCTTAGTGCTTCTGTTGAGGGTGATTCTCTATATAATATATTATTATAAAAGTATGATATTAATTTTTGTGAATCAGCCTTAATATTCATTGCTTCTTCTAAAGGGTCTAAAAATATAGTTTGAAATCTATGTGTATATTTCTTCATAAAGTCACATACCTGTATATATTTAAAATATTGATTATCCTTCAATTTAAATTTTAATTTTAATTGTTGAAATGATAACAGTTTGCCCAATTCATATATATCCCCTACTTTCCTAATCCCCAGTCTATCCCATTGTTGATATGTGTTGTCGATGAGAGAAGGTTTGAATGCGGGGTTGTTCAATAGTGGGGTTAGTACTGATAAATTATTTAATTTCAAGGATACTTTTATTTGTTTCCAAATTCTTATTATATTGTGAATAATTGGGTTCTTCTTGTATATTATACTATTCAATTTTATCGGTGAGAGCAGGATCGTTCCTATATCGTGCGGATAGCACTCCTCTTTCTCCATTCTTATCCACTCCAACTGCTGAGTGGAACTATCCAGCCAGTACATTATGTTCTTAATATGCACTGCCCAGTAGTAATACATAAAGTTAGGTAATGATAAACCCCCAACTTCTTTAGATTTGCACAAATGCTTTCGTTGAATTCTATGTGTTCTGTAATCCCATATAAAATTAGTGATAGTGGAATCTAGTTTTTTGAAAAAATATTTTGGAATATATATTGGGATCGCTTGAAACAAATATATTAATTGTGGTAAGAAAGTCATTTTTATAGCGTTAATTCTACCTATCAATGAGAGCGGAAGCGTTTTCCAAAATTTAATCATATCATTCAGTTTATTTAATAGTGGTATAAAATTGGCACTAAATAATGATTTGTGTCTTCTCGTAATTTGAATACCCAGATACTTGAATTTTTCTGTTGCAATTTTGAAGGGGAATTTTAGTAAGTGTCTCGAATCCGAACCTGCTGCATTTTTAACAACCATTTTCACTACCTATGATACCACCCACTTAACTGTCATCAGCAAACTTACTAATCAAACAGCAATGGGCCCAGCACTTGTCACAGGCCTTCAATCTGAAAAACACCCTTCCACCATCACTTTCTGTTTAACTTCCAGAATGTTGCTGGAGTTTGGACAAACTTAGATTGTTTTCCTTGGCTTCAGTGGCTGAGGGAAGACCTGACAGACGTATAAAACATTATGAAAGGTAAAGATAGGATCGACATTTTTCCCCCAGATGGACATGTCAAAGACTAGAGGGCAGAGCTTTAAGGTAAAAGGGGCAAAGTTCAAAGGAGAAGTGCAGGCCATTTTTATTTACACGGAAGATGGTAGGTGCATATGGAATTATATGGTTAGATGAATAAAAGTATTATTAAACGACAAAAGGATTGGATTAAGGAACAGGATTATATGTTTCATGGAAAAAAAACATTGTTTGTGTCTTTTGTTCCTACACAAATGTGTACAGTACCGATCCGGTTCTATAAATGAGTATTGTAAGAAAGCATGATTCATAACATGGATATATTTGCAATTGTTCTTGTTGTTCAGTCAGGAGGAAAGATAAGAAAATATTACAGTTCAGCCACAAACTTTAGTGAGGATATTATTAATTTATTGAGCTGTCATAGTAATTAAACAAAGCAGATGAGTAGTACTGTATATCTTTAAAAAATTCCTGCAATAATACCAGAAATTTAAATGATTTATACATTCCTCATACAGTTTGTAAGTAATATTTTATTTTATCATCAATTATGTGTAATTTATCTTTAAATTACGCAAAAATTATGCACAAATGATTGTGCATCACTCGTCACAATGAAAGGATTTATTTGAAAATCTCTGAATATACCTGAAGCCTCTGTACAGCCCTTGTTCGTGATATTATTTTGCTTCAGTAGCATCTTTAAAAACAAATAGGGGAATAATTTCCCAAATAAGCATTGGTATTTGTTATAATTCTTTCACCATAAATTAAAGACGTTATTTTTTCTTAAACCTGTGCCACATATTCTTGCTGTTAGATATTAGCAAACAAATGTGCATTAAACCTGCTAGTCCAAGGAATTTAATAGTACTCTCTTCCCTGCTTGTGTACTGGCAGATATTGCATTACAGTAGTGCTTCTCCTGTCTTCATTAAGGTCTTTGACAGATGGGCCAGATTATCCTCTCTGTAAATATGAACTTCAGACTGCCAAGAGTGATATTTTGGCTGAAAATGAATTTATCATCTTTGAAGGAATAACAATGCATCTTTCACAATATACATATTCTCATTTCAGCGATGTTACAAAATTCCAAATTGCTTGGGAAAATGGTTTCAGGTTTATTGATAATCCATAAAGGCTTGGGTTCTGAAGCAAAATTCAGGGCAGTAAGGGAATGAGAAGATGAAGCTGCCATTTTTTTTGTTATCAAGCACACATGCATTTTCTCTAGAGAGCTCAACTGAAAAGCCAAACCAGTGCCTAAAGTGAAATTTATCTGCAAGAGCAGATAAAGCCTAAAGCTGCCCTTGATACAAGGTATCCTCTTTAAGGGCACAACACAAGGATCATGCAAGATTATTGGCTTTAATTTTAATCAATAAAGCTCGGCACTGATATTCCCAGGGATGGCTCTCTATGGCTGCCATTGAAGTACAGCTCCCAGACAAATGTAGCTGATTGCAAATCTTTCTCTGCATTGTCAGCTGCTAATCAGGCCACTGCCTTCTCGGGTGCACAGCTGTCAAAACCCAAAGCATAATGCATTCTATATTTTCGTGATTTATTGCCAAAACAAAATGCATACTGTATCCTTGTTACTCATTGGTAATTTGCTAACTAAGGTAATATCCTATTAAGAATAGTACAGTGTCTTATTACTTGTGCTATTTCTGGGTATCTATGACTTTTTACTGTTTCTACATATAAATCTAGTACATATTTACACAATTTGATAAGCCATATTCCACTGGTCGTGTTTTTTTCCCCCAATGTGAACATTTTAAAAGTAATCCACATCTAACTGTTAATTAAAACTGCCAGATAAATCATTGACAGAGACCCTATCAATTTCCTTCTACTAACACTCTCATTTACCTGGTGGAATTTCTTCTCACCCTCAACAACTTCTCTTTTGGCTCCTCTCACTTTTTCCAAGTTAAAATTGTAGCCATGGGCTCTCTCTATGTTTGCCTTTTTGTCGGTTACGTCAGTCCTTGTTCCAAACGTAAACTGGCACCATCCTCCAACTCTTTCTCAGCCATTCAACAACTGCATCATGGTTGCCTCCTGCACCTGTACAGAACTGATTAATTCATTAACTTTACCAGTAATTCCACCCAACCCTCAAATTCACTTGGACTATCACTGACACCTCTCTCACCTTTCTTGATCTCTCTGTCTCCGTCACAGGTGACAGACTATAGACTGTATTTGAGGGCAAGGAAAATTACTGAAGTGTTGTTTAGAGACTACAGTGCATTGTGACAGCATATGTAAGAAAGGCCTATGACAGTATCAAATATATTATACACCAGGCCCGTACGAAGCTTTTCAAAAAGGGGGGTGGCATGGCAGGATTACAAAAAATTTAGGTGAAATAAGTGCACGCAGTGCATATCACAAGCTCGAAGCTGAAAAACCCTTGCGGCCAGGGTCCAAGGCCCACTTAAGGGCCCTGGAAGCTCTGGGGTTTTAGATGCTTTCTGGTGCATTCTGAGCCTTATTTTGGGGCATTTTTGCACCAAATGTATGACCAATATTTCAGAAATAATTTGATTGAGTCAAGAGTAATGAGTGGTTGGAATGGGATAATTGGGGTCATTGTTGTATACATTTTTTTTAAATCAAGAATTGAAGCTGTTTTAATAATCAAGTTGTACGGAAAAATGTTATGTAAAATGTTCTCTCTCTTTCTCTCTCTCCCACTACTCTCCCTCTCTCTCCCCCCCTCTGTCTCAACCCCCCTTTCCCTCTCTCACATCACCCCCTCTCCCTCCCTCCCCCTCTCTCTCCCTCCCACGCAGCGGCTCCGGCTACACGCTGCAGACACCGCAGCCCCCCACCGGCTCGGAGAAACGGGCACTTCCGCAATGCAATATTCCACTACTTACCTGGAGTAGACATAAGGCATCGAGGTGATTGTGTGGAGTGCAAATGGAGATCTGAACCCACCTGGGCCCACTGCGCATGCGCGGAGAGATAGAGTCATTTTGCATCGCTACTGCATCACCGGCTTCCCCCAACTCGCAATTTTTCCCCCCAAAATCTACAGCGGGCCGGAACCAGAATATTGGGTAATTTCCGTCAAAGTGGAAACGCTGATAGCACTCCAATTTTTTGTTTCTCAGGATTTTTTTTACTCTTGGAAAAAAACACCTTAGCTGGAGGCCCCCTAGAATTTGAGGCCCTAGGCTTCAACCTATGAGGCCTGTAGGTAAATCCAGCGCTGCCGAGGCCCCCCTAGATCTCGAGGCCCTAAGCTTAAGCTTGTGAAGCTTATACGTAAATCCGGCCCTGGAACTGGGTGATGGGGCAGTGGGAAAAAGGTGGGCGCACAGATTGGAGGGAGTAAAGGTAGTTAAGAGGGAGGTGGGTGTTTACCTGAAATTGGAAAATTCAATGTTAATGCCATTAGAATGTAGGCTATTCAGATGAAATATGAGGTGCTGCTCTTCTAGTTCACATATGGCCTCACTCTGTTGGAGGAGGCGGAGGACAGAAAGGTTGGTGTGGGAGTAAAGGAGCAGGGGGATGTGATAGTGAAGACAAATAGAGCGGAGAAACTGAGAGAAAGAGAAAGGGAGGGGAGCCTATGGAAAGAAAGAAAAGAAGGTTAAAGTGGTAAGGTACGAGAGAGAAATTAGGGGAGGATGAATAAGAGTAGAAGGAGGACTGAAAGTGTGGGGAGGAAGTTAAACTGATTGAGTGTGAGATTTGAGGTGGAGAAGATCAAGGGTAAGAGGGGTAGAGGGAAAGGTGGGTGAAGAATGGAGGAGACAGAATCAGATTCAGATTCAGATTCAACTTTAATTGTCATTGTCAGTGTGCAGTACAGAGACAACGAAATGCAGTTAGCATCCCCCTGGAAGAGCGACATAGAATATGATTTCAATAAATAAATCTATTTACATGCATAGACAGCGGGCATGGTTCCATGTGCCCAAGCCCACCCGTGAGTGAGAATGTATCCTGGCTATTAAGAAAATGAAGGAAGGAAATGTTGAAAGTTCTGATAGCAAGTGAGGGGTCATGTGTTGAAACAAGAATGGTTGACTTTTCGGGTCGGGACACTTTTTCAAGGCTACAAGTTTGAAATGATTTTTAGTGCTGTCAAATGAAGATGGCATTAAGTGACTTTCGACAAAATCATGATGAAAATTAATCCAGCATCATTTTTATTGCCTTCACGATACAACTAGAATGCTGCTAATGCTGTACTTTTGTTTAAAAAGGGAGAAAGAAATAGATTGAGTAACAATAGACCAGAAAACCTAACATTACAGGTGAGCAATTATTGAACAAATGAATTCCTAGGCACAATATAAATCATAATTTAAAGAGATTTAATCAAGAATAGTTGTCCTACGTTGGTGATGAGAAGGTTGCATCTGACAAACGTCATTGTCATTTTTGAAGAAGTAACAAGAAGGGCTTATGAATGTCATGTATTTGATGGAGTATACATAGATTTTAGCAAGGTTTTTAACAAGATCCCAGAAGGCAGACTGATCAGTAAAGTGAAAGTGTGTGGAACAAGCCAGATGAGGTAGTTGAGACTATCCCAACATTTAAGAAGCAGTTAGACAGGGACATGGATAGGACAGGTTTGGAGTGATATGGACCAAGCGCTGGCAGGTGGGACTAATGTAGCTGGGACATGTTGGCCGGTGTGGGCAAGTTGGGTCAAAGTTCACACTGTAACACTCTATGACTCTATGACTCCAGAATTAACGCAAGGTTGTGTTCTGGCTAATTGTTTGCATTCTAATCCAAATAAATAAGATATCCAATGCAAAAAGTTTTAACCTAAGAATCCAATGTCTTACATTGAGAGTCTGACAGGTACAGAATATTTCCTGAGTTTGAGCTGAAAATCATGGTTTCTACCAGACATAATTTCATAAAAATAGTGTCAATAACTGAGGTGATCTTATGGGGTGAGTGGAGCTTTTTATTTTGGAGATATTGTGCTGAAACAGGCCCTTCAGCCCAGAGGTCCATGCTGACCATCTATCCCCACTCACTAGCACTATTCTACACACTTGGGACAATTTTATACAATTTTAGCAAAGCCAATTAACCTACAAAAAAGCATGTCTTTGGAGTGTGGGAAGAAACGGAAGCACCCGGGAGTACATGCAAACTCCGTACAGATAGCATTGTAGTCAGGATCAAACCCAGGTCTCTTGCACTGTAAAGCAGCAACTCTACCACTGCACCACTGTGCTAGCCCATGGAAGCCTGATGGAGTGTACAATAAAAGATAACTCATAATTTTCTCTATGCAATTAAAATAATATAATTTCTGCAATTCCAAGATCAGAATTGAACCCAGATATCTGGCATTGTAAGGCAGCAAATCTGCTGTTGCGCCACTGTGAGCTGATCAACAAAAGTATGATTTATGTGACTGATGATTTCAGCCGATAGTTCAATTTTCTGAGGGTTCTATACACATACCAACCTTTTTAGAAATTGTGTTATTTTACGAAATTAAATTAAGACCTCAAGTCTTTCATGACACTGTGACCTCGCCAGTTTTATGCACAGATTGACCTCACCCTGACCAGAATGATTCCAAAAATAAACTATTTAAGGGGCTTCTGTGAGGTTTTCTGTACCTGACTGCAAAGTAATGTATTCGGCTACCGTCACCTGCTGAAAACTCAGCATGATGTCAGATAGACTTCAAATAAAATCCTTTGCCAAAACTCATAAAATCTATTTTCTGCTCAGAAACTATTCGATATACAGTATTATTTTCTGTAAAGAAATGCACTGTAAACCTCTCTGTGAATACCAACAACTCAATATTAATCTCACTCAAATCTAAACCTTTCATAATTTTTTTTATAGTAACTTCCATACAAAAAAGATTTCTGAATCCACAATCTACCATCCTTTTCTTTGTTTACAATATTTTTGATATTCATGTAATCAGCGATCTTTGAAATAATGTCCCATTTACCCGAGTATAGGTCATTAATATGTATCAAAAGGATTGATGGCGTCTGTACCAATCTCTAGGGAACACTACTAAATATTTCCCTCCAGTATGAAAAGCAGCCCTTAACCACTGCTGTCTGTTTACTTCTCATGGTCTATTTTGTAGCTATGCAGCTATTGTCTGTTTAATCACCTGGCACTAACCTTTCTCATGATTATTATGTGATATATTTGAAAGTCCAGACGCACAATAACAACTGCAATATTCACATCAAATCTTTCCATTACTTCCTCAACGAACACAATCAAATTAACCAAACATAATTGGTCTTCAACAAATTGCTGTTGACTTTCATTTCATTGCTCATTAATTTCCAACTTTCAACTATATGTTCTTATGTCATTCGCCCAGTGGTTACTTGGGGTAGGTTTCACAAAAGCGAGAAACGTCAGTATTCCCACATTTAATATTTTGATTCTACATTCTGTCTTTTCTTTTACAGAATCAGTCAGAAACTAGTGGGATTTATACACTGGAATGTTACAGTAAATGGGTGGTAGGCACTTCTCAGGATGCCACATGAGCAAGAGGGAGCCTGCTACCTTGTATGTAGGAGAGTGAAGGGGGGGGGGGGGGGTGTCCAAACATCTATTTTAGGGGTGTCTGGATCGTCGGGTTGGAAGAGAGTCTAATTCCCAATTTGTTGGTGGAAAATTTAGATTCGGAAGAAGGGCTACCTGATGGTGAGGAAGTCAACTGTTGATGGGGGCGGGCATCATTTCAGGAGAGAAAATAATCTTGGTATTCTTGAATGTAACACTGCCGTTCTTCCTGTTCTGTAAACTGTATTACGAAAGTTGCTTACGTTTTCCTTAAATTTGTCCTCACTTGGCTTGAACCTTGAGGTTTCCAAAAAACAAATGAATCGGTATAAAAAACACTTTTCAAACCACTTTTCCACTTGCCCTGCCCATCTTCCATGTTACAATGATGTCGCAATGGGATCCCGAATCTCATTTACATAAAAAATCACGATTTTCAAAAAAACTCAGTTTTATTCAAGTTCTTCAGTTTTCATGAACAACTAACATTGTGTTTAGATTATTTTAAAGACAAATCGTGATTTTCATTGTGGGGGGGTGCGATAGGGGGGAGGAGAAAGTGGGGAGGTGAGGAGGGAGAGTGGAGGAGGAGGGGGGATAGAGGGAGAGGAAGGGGTAGTGGGGGAGGTAGGGAGTGGGGGATAGAGGGAGGGCAGTGGGGGGGGGGGTGAGGAGGGAGAGTGGAGGAGTGGGATAGGGGGAGATGAGGAGTGGGGCAGCAGGGAGATAGAGGGAGGAGTGGGCGAGGGAGGGGAGAGGGGTTATGGAAGGAGGGAGGGATTGACTGAGAGTAGGGGAAATGAGAGGGAGGGAGAGGTGAAGGAGGGATTGGGGAGGGGAGGAGGATAGGGGAAAAAAGAGGGAGGGTGAAGAGAAGGGGTTGGAGTGCTGGGGAATGAGGGGGAATGGAAGAGGATAGGGGTAGGAAGAGGAATGGTGAGGCAAAGTTGGGGAGGGTTGCCGTGACTCGCGACACAACGGGGATCTCTGACGTCACAACGGGATCCCCTCAGCCACTCCTGTGCAGTTGGGGGCTATGGGTCAGTGGTGAAATATTTTGTTGGGGGACAGAGCCCAACGGATCCGCACTTATTCTAGTTATTTATAGAATGTAATTTACTCAAATAAATATAGTAACGTTCATATCTGAAAATACATTCATAAAATATGTAAATCAGAAAGTACGATGAATGAATAGTACTAGTAGTACTTCACGTGAAGGGCTTAACCATGTATCATTCCTTACATTTCCTAAGCAACATGAATAAAGCAGCAAGTCACCATAACACTGACTATAATGGCTCGCTTCTAAAATAAGATTTATGCTTCATTCTGTAATGTAAAATAAAGCAGCACTACATTTCATTGTTTTCATTTCGTTAGCAGCTGGAATGTAACAGTATTTCAAAATAATACAGTTCGTATATAACTTGTCTCTCAAGATTTATGTTTTGCTCGGTAGTATAACATTTCAAAAAGCAATTTTATTTTTAATATTCTCCTTTCCTCCTTTTACATTTGCTGTGTATGATTCTTGAGAAATCAGACGGGGGGGGAGAGAGTATTAATGTGAAAGTGAGAGAGGAGAGATTACAGAAATAAAAGGAATAGGATTGAGGAGTTTGCACTCAGAGCCAGCAGACACTTGAAAGGGTCAAATGGTCCCCTTCTGTATTGTTAGAAAGTATGAGAATATGGGTAAAGTTCATCTTGATCTTTTCCTGATATTCTTATATTAATTATGTTGCATCAGTTATCCATAATGTCTATAATTTGTGAACAATGGAAGGGAAAATCAGCTGGTATATATGAGGACACCATTGTAATGTACCCAATATCGCAACATTGCCAAAAGGTACAATAACCCCTATGAAATGTAGGTAAAACTATGGTAGCTTAAGAAGTTCCTAAAAACATATTTGCCAATCCATTTAGAATACACATGATTAATTTTATAAATGACAAAGGCAAGAATTAAAAATAATCTTTGGTTACTCAATGTTATCTGGTTGTGAGAAAATAAATAAAAGGATATAGTTTGGCGAGACAGGCAGTTTGAGTAAAACAGTTTTTATTTGGAAACTACAAACTAATAGAATACTCGAAAACCACATGCTGGGTCAGCCAAATATATAAAAGCTCCTGTTACTCGGGAAGAGCGCTGTCAACTGAGGAGAAAAGCCCGCGAAAACACACCCGCTATCACGTGATGGCGCCAGCCAATAACGAGGGTTCGCACTTCCCCAGGCCACCACTAGGTGCCGCTACAATAGCATCATATTCTCTGGCTAAAGTACATGTCTGCAAATTAAATGGTGTACCACTTTACTTTACTGAAGTAAATACAGCAGCAACCATTTCAAGCCACTCCAGAAATATGACTAAGCATTTCCAGCGAAGAGTCATTCATATAAGCGTAGAGTCATACAGCATGGATTAAACCATCAGCCGTCCCATCTATACTGTCCCATTTATGTTGACCGAACACTAATCCCTCTTCCTTATTCTCCTCAAATTGCCTTCAGGCAGATTCTTCCACCCGCCTATATAACAGGGGCAATTCTTAGTTGCAAGTTAATTTACTATTCCACATATCTGGTATGTGGGAGGAAGCAAAGCATTTGGACCAAAAAACGGCTACAGGGAGAATGCACAACCTTCATACAGACAGTGGGACTGAGCCTGAATTACTGAATTTTTGCAGCAGCGCTAAAAGTCATGGTGTCACTCTTGATATGATTTCAACATCAATGGGGCACAGAATTATATCAATCTGGTATAGCTCATTTTGAGGGTCTGTAGGATTGTTTGGACCACTGCAATTTGCCTACTGCCACAACAAGTCCATGGCTGATGCCCTGGCCCTACACTCATCCCTGGAATACCTGGATAAGAGAGACACCTACGTCAGACATCTATTCATTATTCCATCCAAGCTCATCTCCGAACTTGTGGAACTTGGAGTCAGCAGTCATCTCTGCAAGTGGATCCTCGATTTCCTGACCAACAGAAAACAATCAGTGAAAATAGATGACAAATTATCCTCCACGATAATCATCAACATTGGTGCCCCGCAAGGATGTGTTCTTAGCACCCTTCTTTACTGCTTATACATCCACGACTGTGCAGCAAAATACCAATCTGATTCAATTTACAAATTCGCAGACGATACCACCACAGTGGGCTCTTAATCAAATTATGACAAGATGTAGTACAGGAAGGAGATTGAAAATCTCATAACCTGGTGCCAAGATAACAACCTCTCCCTCAAAATCAACAAAATAAATGAGATTGTGATCAACTCAGGAAACAAAGTGGTATACATACATTGGTATACATCGACGACGCCAAGGTAGAGATAGTTGAAAGAAGGAAGTTCAACATATTCAATACAATCAAGCCAACATATTCCAGGTATAACCACTTGATCTTTCTCTCCATGGTGTGACCCTGGTCGCCCTTCCTCTCAACTCTGAAACTAAGATAAAGTTCACTTTCTCCCACTGACTCAAAGTACAAGGCCTCCAATTACTTACGACATCCCTCTCTACTCAAGACACAGAGCTCCAGTGCTGCCATCCACCTCACGCAACTACAGCAGAGAGCACTCACCTTCACAAGTCTCCAACAGCTTATGAACAGCAATTGCGAGGCCATTGATATATGTTTAGGTTTACGTTTAAGCTTAGGTTTATTATTGTCACGTGAACCGAGGTACAGTGAAAAGCTTTGTTTTGCATGGTCTAATCAAATCAGATAATACTATACATAAATACAATCAAGCCAAACTCGTATAATTGAAAGAACAAAGGGAAAGATAAAAAGTGCAGAATATTGTTCTTAGCAGTGTAACCAGAGACAAAGTCCAATGTCCGCAATGGGGTAGAGGTGAATTGTGCAGTACCCTAGCTTATGGAAGGACCATTCAGAAGCCTCATAACAGAGGGGAAGATACGTGCTTTCCAGCCTCTGTATCTTCAACAGGAGTGGGATGGGATAAGTCTTTGATTACGTTTGCTGTCTTTTTGAGGCAGTCTGAAGTGTAGACGGAATCAATGATGGTGGGTACACAAACTTGCTGGAGGAACTCAGCGGGTGCAGCAGCATCTATGGAGCAAAGGAAATAGGCGACGTTTCGGGCCGAAACCCTTCTTCAGACTGAAGAAGGGTTTCGGCCCGAAACGTCGCCTATTTCCTTCGCTCCATAGATGCTGCTGCACCCGCTGAGTTCCTCCAGCAAGTTTGTGTACCTTCGATATTCCAGCATCTGCAGTTCCCTTTTGAACACATCAATGATGGTGGGTCTGGTCTGTGTGATGGACTGAGCTACATCCACAACTCTCTGCAATTTCCTGCGGTCTTGGGCCATGCTGTTTCCAAACCAAGTTGTGATGCAAGCTGACAGTATGCTTTCTATAGTGCACCTGTAGAAGCATTCAATTAAACAAATTGAACCCAAACTTATTGTAGACCGTAAAAATTAAGGAGATAAATTAAGAATTAGATATTGTACATTCAACAGCGAAGGACATGATCATGCTTTGAAATAGTAGTTTTTGCAGAAGTGGAATTGATAGTTTCTGCACAATAAATCTTCAATAGTAATCAACAAATACAAACAGATGTCGAGATGAATAAAAAAAATACTAGGATTAACCCTCTCACTGAACCGAGGTACAGTGAAAAGCATTGTTTAGCATGGTCTAATCAAATCAGATAATACTATACATAAATGTTGTTAACCCTCTCAATGACATTTGTATCAGTTCTGATTTCCCATCCTGATTGATCGAAGCTCTAAAAATGTGTTGACTTTCAATTCCACCAAACATTCTATTCCTGGGAACCATATTTACTCCCTTCACAATTGTTCAGTTTGCATAGATTCATAATGGTCCTCATAAATAATGCTCATAATTTGATTTGTTAGCAAGATTACAATGTGATTACCACATAGACACTGGGATAAGTGGAATCGCAACTTCATAACATAGTTTGCACAAACCTTGTAGAGAAGGCTCAGTGCCACTAGAGGGTGCATTTTCTATAACCTGTTTGAATTCATGAATGAATTGCTATTATGCACAGGGATAGAATAGCATTCTACTCTATCTCAACTTCGATTTCACTTAGTTTCATAGTTTTGAGTACTGTCGTCATGCTCTCATCATTGATTTGCTGTCCTGAGACTTTGTGATTTGTGTTGTCAGTCTGAACTTCTGAGTAGATGACCCCTAAAATGTGAAGAGCTGATGCTGTGTCAGAATTCAGAATTGTATCACCATCATCTGTAATTTCACAGAATGTTGTGTTTACAACCTTTAACTTGAATGTTATTTGTGATGGAACCAGTCCCAGAGCTGTCAACAGTGTTATAACATTGGGGAAAAGAGACTGGGCTTCCTCACTGATAGTATGGCAGTGAAGATTGTTATGGGTTTGTTCACTCAACACATTGAGAAATGAACCTGTATCAACTAGCACACTGATTCACAAGTTGAAAATCTTTACTTCGACCGATGTCTAAATGCTGGGATGAGTGTTGTGAATGTGCAGTCAGTATGATCAAGCTACTGAACCACCATACAGAGCGCTGGTGCTTGTCATTGCTAAATCCTCCCTACACCTCGCAGCATCACAAAACATGTTATCGAGTCATAGTGTGATACAGTGTGGAAACAGGCCCTTCGGCCCAACTTGCCCACACCAGCCAAAATGTCCCAGCTACACTCGTCCCACCTGCGACGGTCGATGAGGTCCATTTGGTCCATTTACCTCCAAACTTTTCTTCTCCATGTACCTGTCTAACTGTTTCTTAAACGATGGGATAGTTTCAGCCTCAACTACCTCCTCTGGCAGTTTGTTCCATACACCCACCACCCTTTGTGTGAAAAACTTACCCCTAAGATTCCTTTAAATCTTTTCCCATTCACCTTGAACCTATGTCTTCTGGTCCTTAATTCCCCTCCTCTGGGCAAGAGCTTCTGTGCATCTACCCGATCTATTCTTGCATGATCTTATAACCTCTATAACATCACCCCTCATCCTCCTGCGCACCAACGAATAGAGACCCATCAATAACAAATTGATATAGATAGGTTTATGGAGATTGGCTCGTGAACAGGGAATACCGAGTAGGTGTAAATGGGTTATTTTCTAGCTGGTATGAGTGGTGACTAATAGGAAACAGAACTGAGGTCTCAGCCTTTCAAGGTTTATATAAATGACAAAAATGAAGGAGTCAAAGATGAGGTTGCTAAATTTGCCAATGATACAAAGCTAGATAGGAAACTAAATTGTGATGATGATGCAAGTTTACAAAGTGATCTAAACAGGTGAGTGGCTATCGACCTGGCAGATGGAGTACTATGTGGGAAATTATAAAATTGTCCACTTTAACAGGAAAAATATAAAAACATATTATTTAAATGATAAGAGATTGAGGAGCTCCAAGATGCAGGGGGAACTGGGTGTCCTAATGCATGATTCCCAAACGTAGATTATGCAAATAGAGCAAATAATTAGAAACCCAAACAAAAAGCTATTGTTTATTGCTGAGTTGAATGCTCTATTTAGTTTAAGAGTATTTTTACTTGCATTAAAATGTAGAAGTATTTCGAAAGATTGACTGTGTGGTGTTCAAGAAAAGTATTTTGGATATTAATTTAAACTCCTTACATTTAGACTGGTCCTAAATTCTGAAATCGTGTACAGATATCTCAGAGGAATACTTTCAAGAGTTCTTGACCAGATTGTTGGGTTAGGTATTCTGTAATTGTAGCATGCTCAGTGCCAGGGGAAAGAAAATAATCTGGGGAGACGCATCTTACCCGACAGAAGGACATGTCTAATCAATCAGTCGTGGAGCAATGTAAATGTTGGCTGCAGCTTCTTTCATGATACAAAGAGTATTTTCTAATCTGCAAGAGGAGAATGCATGACACTGAGCTGTGTGGATCTAATAGGAAACTGAGAACATTGAATACATTTTAAAAGATTATAAATATACAATTACGCACAGATTATGACGATCCATGTTGGCAATATAAAATATGCCGCAAAGTTGTTCCTGGTATCCCATGGGACATTTGCTGCAACCTTCAATGCCAGCTGTTAACACAGCTGAGTAGCTCATTGTTCAGGAAGAATGGTAGCCAATATTACTGGTTATAGCCGTCGCAATGACTCTACACCCTACTGATCTGACTGGTCTTTTGATATTCCAAGACCCAACCCTGTCAGTCCAACTGAATTTGAATATAAAGGGTGCAACACCAATCCAGACAATGAACAGCAGCGGCTCACAGAGGTATGTTTACTCATGATTTTGCTGTTTTTGAAAAAGATAATTTGAAAAATGTTATTAATTGATATTTATGAAATGTATATATATATATATATATATATATATATATATCATAATAATCATAATCATACTTTATTAGCCAAGTATGTTTTGCAACATATGAAGAATTTCATTTAACATACAGTCATACCAATAAAAAGCAACAAAACACACAAAATAAATTTTAACATAAACACCACTACAGTGACTTCCCCACATTCCTCACTGTGATGGAAGGCAAAAAAAAAAGTCACATCTCTTCCTTTCTTTGTTCTCCCACGGTCGGGGCACTCGAGCCTTCCGTTGACGGGGCGATCTTGGATACCACATCGGGGGGATCCCAGCTCCCCCGCGGTGGGCGATCGGACCCCGGGTCGGGGCTAGTCGAAGCTCCTGCAACGTTGGAGCTTCCCGACATCAGTCTCTACCCGAGACTGCAAGCTTCTCGATGGTGAAATCCTCCGCAGTTGGAGCGCCGATCCCTGGCAAGGGATCCCAGGCTCCAATGGTAAGTTCACAGCCCTGCGGTGGGGCGCAAAGTCAGTCTCGAGCAAGGCCACCAGCTCCATGATGTTAGGCCGCAGAGCGACCGGAGATATGATCCGGAAAAAAAATTGCATCTCCGGCAAGGTAAGAGATTGAAAAAAAACATTTCCCCCTCCCCCCTCCCCTACCCCCACACCCCACATAAAACAAATCAGAAAACATGAACACATACTTTGAAATAGTAGTTTTGCAGAAGTGGAATTGATAGTTTCTGCACAATAAATCTTCAATAGTAATCAACAAATACAAACAGATGTTGAGAGGAATAAATATAATACTAGGATTAACCCTCTCACTGAACCGAGGTACAGTGAAAAGCTTTGTTTTGCATGGTCTAATCAAATCAGATAACACTATACATAAATTTTGTTAACCCTCTCAATGACATTTGTATCAGTTCTGATTTACCATCCTGATTGCTCGAAGCTCTAGAAATTTGTTGATTTTCAATTCCACCAAACATTCTATTCCTGGGAACCATATTTACTCCCTCACAATTGTTCAGTTTGCACAGATTCATAATGGTCCTTATAAATAATGCCCATAATTTGATTTGTTAGCAACAGTGCCTCATTTTCTGTTTGGAAGGCTAACAAATCAGCAGTATTAACATTGAGTTGTGCAATTTCAAATAATAACCCTGCCCCCCCCCACCCCCCCACCCCCAATCCCATCAGTAATTTTCCCTGCACGCCCCTTATCTAGTGTGCATTCATTTCTCCACCCAGTCTCACTACGACCTTCCCTTCCTTTATATGCTCAACTCCTTACCCTGAGTCCCACATTTCCCTTTTACACTCTCTCTTCCTTCCCCCTATCCCCTTCCACTCATATCCCTCTCTCTGGTTTTACGTTTCACTTCTACTCTTCGGTTCTTATCTAACACCAGTTGCCACTTTTTCACCTCTAGTTTTGTTACTTACTCCACCGATCTGCCAATTACCCCCCCCCCCCCCCCCCCCACACACACACACACCTGTATCCACCTATCACATGCCAGAGATTGTCCCACCCCCACCTCTCTTGTCCAGCTTTCACCCCCCTACTCTGTTAGTCTGAAGAAAGGTCCTGGCCCGAAAAGTCGTCAGTCCATTCCCTTCACAAATGCTGCCTGACCAACCAAGTTCCTCCAGCACTTTGCTTTTTTGGTCACATCTCCAATTTGTTAGTCCAGGCCTATTGTTAGTGATCCCATAATTGCATACACATAGGTTTATTCAGAATCATGTCTGCCTTAAAGCCCACATCTTTTACACTCTGGTCTGCTGACATTATTGAATTTATTGAGACATCTGCATTTTTTTTAAATGTAAGAAGACAAACGGTTGGACTTCTATTGGAATATTTCAGATATTTCAATCTGCCTCAGAGGGCGATGGAGGCAGGTTCTCTGGATGCTTTCAAGAGAGAGCTAGATAGTGCTCTTAAAAATAGCGGAGTCAGGGGATATGGGGAGAAGGCAGGAATGCTGTACTGATTGGGGATGATCAGCCATGATCACATTGAATGACGGTGCTGGCTTGAAGGGCCGAATGGCCTACTCCTGCACCTAGTGTCTATTGTCTATTGCATATACAAGGTCAATTAAACGCCATCTGAGGCTCAGCATCTTTCAGCATCTTAACCAGTTTGGCAATCAGAAGGATATATCCACGTAAACAAAACAAAGAAAATAAGTCAATTTAAGTTATACATTTCACCTCATCCCAAACTTTCAGCTTTTGAAGAGTTTTCTGCATTCCATTCTCTCAATATCAATCTGTTGTATAACTGTAACTATTGCATCGTGTACTGTACATCAGTGCCTTGTGGCCTTAGAGCATTTAAGGTGCCTTCACTTCACTTCAGTTTGTTGTGCCAGCTATGCCAGCAAAAATCAGCTATCATTGCAATCCAAAGAGTGGCTCTTGGCCAACAGAATCTCTCCAATGATTAAACAGTTCAAGACACTGATTTGCAACTCACAAATACTCATATAATGTACTGTCACAAGGAATATGATAGATTAAACCATTGGCATTATGAATTTGCCCGTGCCTACGTGGAGGAACCATATGGCACTTTGTTCAAGACTGCATGCTTTGTGGTTTTGTGATTATAATAGAACATATTTTGTTACCATCTGACAGGTAAAAATTTAGGGATCAAGAGCATAAGTGGAGAAGCAAGTGGGAGACATGGAAGTGGAAGAGAAGAAAGAAGAGGAGGAAATGAAGCAACCTGTGCTGTGCTTTGACTAGTTTTTGTAGCTAGTAAATCATTGGAGTTGTGTGATAAAGGTTAAGTATGGTGTGAGGTGGTGAATTAGGAATATGGACGTTTTCATCGTAAATGAATTCAACCCCACTGCTGGCAATGTCCTCAGCAATAACCTTTCAATAATGACATGAATGTTTCCATTAGGACGATCAAAAAATATCTCTCCCCCTCTTGATTACTGATTATGTCTTCAATTTGCAAAAGAAAAAGGGAAGTCATTGACTGTCATGAAAATATTTGAATGATGTGCCTGTGATCGTTGAACAGATGTTGAGACTGGGTGAGTGCGGATGGGCAATGATTCTATGCTTTGAGCCGGATCCAGCATGTTCTGGCACAATAGATCCGGCTGCATGCAGAGATCACAATAATGAGCAGACAGTACATAGATGTCATGCTGGCTGCTCCACATCGATGCAGCACCTGGTGATCGTGTATCACAATTCCCAAATGCATTTCTTAAGGACTGCTGATTATGTATATATAAATGTATCTGCTGAAGATAAATATAAAACAACCTATAACACTATTTGATGAAGGAATAACAAAGGTTTCCTGGTCAATGTTTATTCCTCAACCAGCTTCACCAAATTAAAATATTTAGTCATTTATATTACTGTAAATCGGACCATGCCGTATAATTTATGGCTAAGTGTACCTACTACAGCAGACTTAGCACAGCACAAAGTTTTTCACAAAGCATTTAAAAGTCACGAAGGTGCCATTTTTGATCATGCAATCCTCTAAAATAAAAGTTAATCACATTAAATCACTTAACAGTTCAGATTTTACTAGCCCCCTTCAGTACTCATTTACAACTATTCTGCTGTGAGAATTCTATTTTGCAAGTGAACCTATTCTGTAACTCAATAATTTGATCTTTATTTCTCAGCCAGATGCATCAATTAAGTTGTGCTGGTTTCAGATGGCAGCAAAGTTCAAGGTGCACAATGGAGAATGATTGTCATGTGGCCGGAGGGGAAATAGAACATTCTAGGGGGAGATTTTATTCTGCTTTGTCCTGGGAGATTCACACAGACAGAAGAGTCTGGGTAGTCATCGCTGCATACACTGCTATTTCTGACACTGTAATTTACATATCATTATGAATTCACTGCAGACCTAGAACATAATTTACTTAATGTAATATATGATAATTAATTCTAATGATATTGAAATGAACCCCAGTTTCTTACTCACAACTATAGCTAGAAAAGATAAAAAAATAACCACAGTTCCTCGTGGTTGGTCCATTGCAGAAGAGAAGTAGTCATTTATTACATCGATGCAGCACATGGTGATCATGTATCACAATTCCCAAATGCATTTCTTAAGGACTGCTGATTATATATATATAAATGGATCTGCTGAAGATAAATATAACTATTATATATTTAACTAATTAGAATAAAATATGGAGAAGAAAAGTTTGCAATCAATTTATCACACTATCTCAAAAAAAGTAGCTAATCATCGTTATGTCCTTTTATGTTCAATACTGGATAACATTAGAACACCAGCCACATGGAGATACATTCCTAGTGCAGCAGGTCATGTTTGGTGTAGACTTTAAAAATATTTTTTTCTTAAATCATATTTTCAAGATATAGAAATATTATTAATAAAAAAGGCATTTGAACATTCCAATGATACAAATGAAAACATAGAAAAAACACAGAAAAAATAGATAATCTGTCATATTACAATGATGTTAAATAGATCACAAAATACTGACAGAAATTTATATTTTGTAAATTCTCAAATGTAAAACAGACAAAGTAAACTATCTTACACATATGATCGCTTTCATTGTTATAATTAAGAAATGCAGCTTCGTTAGTGGGTTAGATGTAACAGATTATTATTAGCATTACTATGGCAACAAACAGTATGCCGATTTTGTACCATGTTAAAAAGGCTTTCAGAAGTGATGCAATGCTTAAAATAACAAAAGTAATAATCCTGTGGCCTGAATTAACAATCCAGAGAATTTAATTCCACAACTGATGGATCATTTAGATAATTAAATTATCTGGATTTCCTTCATAAAAGGAAAGCTAGTCTCTTCTTTGATGACCATGGAAATAGTGGATTGCACCAGAATCATATTCTACCACTATTTATGACATCATGGCAAAACATTCACCTCACTGTTCTAATATTATCGTACTTGACCAAACCTGAGTGCAGAAAGTTATATAGGGTGCAGCACTGGAGTATCTGAAACTGTGGTGCCAATTTGCTGATTCAATACCATAATAATTCATGAAGCATAAACACCCCTGGGCCATTACGACATTTCTGTTTTCATTCATTATTCATTCACAGAGAACTTGAATCAAAAAACATTGTTTGAGTTCTGATCACAGCAGGACTTTGGCCTTGTCTTTTTCTGGTTATCACAATGAACTATTCTAACTCTATGTCATTGGGGTCCATCCAAAAAATGGCAATTGTTTTCTTGGATTTAACAGCAGGATATGATGCTGTTGGTTAATACTGTTTCCATAAAACAAGTACAGTTCCCTGCAACATAGACACAAAATGCTGGAGTAACTCTGGAGAGGAATGTGTGACATTTCGGGTCAAAACCCTTCTTCCATTCCTTCTCTCCAGAGCTGCTGCCTGTCTAGCATTTTGTGTGCATCTTCAGTGTAACCCAGCATCTGCAGTTCCTTCCAACACAGTTCCCTGCAACATTGGGTTATTGTTTAATTTGCCCAGGACCCCATTCTGTGGAATTCACCTGGCCAAATACTAACGTTGTTGCAAATATTGTTTGGATATTCTTATGCACAGTGCCATTCAGATGAAAATAGACTTAACCAGGAATAGAATGCGTTAAACTAATTTTTAGGACTTTTCGCGCCGAGGCAGGAAATTCAACACCTGATAACTGACAAAATATTGGTTAACAAGAGAAAGATTTTCCAACATAAAATTCTCACAAATAGTTCAAGTCCCAAAGTTTATCTTTGTCCCAAAGGATGTAATTTTACTGGTCTGAAGAAAGATAGTTATTATTAATTAATGGAATAACCAACTTGTACTGACCCTGTTCCCTCCAGAATCTTATTATTCATTGAGCCAACATTGGGGTGGAAGATTGCAACCTTCACGTGGTCTGCCCTGTTTCGACTAATGCAATCAACTCGACATGCACAAACAGAAGATCAAATAGAACAAGTTGTCCTACAACTTTAGGCTGTGCACGCCACACGAATGAAGGAGAAGCGCCAACATTCAAATTACACTTATCAACATTGTGACCTTCTATAACCTCAAGCTCACGCAAGCATCTTGACAACTTTGCCATTTACCATGATCGGTCTTAGCTTCCAGTCTCACAATTATATGGCATCTTCTGTTGATCGCTGTCATAGATTATTATATCAGCAGAAAAGCCACATATGACAACATGCCTCTCCTAAGAAGAACAGATATGGCACCTTACAAGTGTGAAGTGTTGCACTTTGAAATGTCAAACCAGGACAGGACTTAACACAGTCAATGGCAGATTCCTGGAGAGTGTTGTAGAAAAGAGAGTGAAGGATCAAGGGTATTAAATTGTCAGATGTAAAATCACATTTGGGCAGATAAATGGATATGAAGGGTTTGGAGGGATATGGTCCAAATGTGGGTAAATGGGAATAGCTCAGAATGCCAACTTAGTCTGTAAGGACAATGTGGGCGACAGGCCCTGTTACCACGCTGAAGTTAGATCTTCAAGATTCAAGATTCAAGAGAGTTTATTGTCATGTGTCCCTGATAGGACAATGAAATTCTTGCTTTGCTTCAGCACAACAGAACATAGTAGGCATTGACTACAAAACAGATCAGTGTGTCCATATACCATTATATAAATATATACACACATGAATAAATAAAGTGATGAAGTGCAAATAACAGATAATGGGCTATTAATGTTCAGAGTTTTGTCCGAGCCAAGTTTAATAGCCTGATGACTGTGGGGAAGTAGCTATTCCTGAACCTGGTCGTTGCAGTCTTCAGGCTCCTGTACCTTCTACCTGAAGGTAGCAGAGAGATGAGTGTGTGGCCAGGATGGTGTGGGTCCTTGAGGCAGCGACTGCGATAGATCCCCTCGATGGAAGGGAGGTCAGAGCCGATGATGGACTGGGCAGTGTTTAGTGCTTTTTGTAGTGTTTTCCTCTCCAGGGCGCCCAACTTGCCAAAAAAAGCCACGATGCAACAGGTCAGCATGCTCTCTACTGTGCACCTGTAGAAGTTAGATAGAGTCCTCCTAGACAAACACACTCTTCGTAATCTTCTCAGGAAGTAGAGGCGCTGATGAGCTTTCTTAATAATTGCATCAGTGTTCTTGGACCAGGAAAGATCCTCAGAGATGTGCACGCCCAGGAATTTGAAGCTCTTGACCCTTTCAACCATCGACCCGTTGATATAAATGGGACTGTGGGTCCCCATCCTACTCCTTCCAAAGTCCACAATCAGTTCCTTGGTTTTGCTGGTGTTGAGGGCCAGGTTATTGTGCTGGAACCATGTGGACAGTCGCTTGATCTCTCTTCTATACTCTGACTCATCCTCATCAGTGATACGTCCCACAACAGTGGTGTCGACACGAACTTGAAGATGGAGTTCGCACTATGACCGGCTACGCAGTCATGAGTATAGAGTGAGTACAGCAGGGAGCTGAGCACGCAGCCTTGAGGTGCTCTCATGCTGATTGTTATCGAGTCTGACACATTTCCACCAATATGAACAGACTGGTCTGTGAATGAGGAAGTCGAGGATCCAATTGCAGAGGGATGCGCAGAGACCCAGTTCTGCGAGTTTGGTAACCAGCTTGGAGAGGATAATTGTATTAAATGCTGAGATGTAATCAATGAATTTTTGTTGTCCAAGTGGTCCAGAGCGGAGTGGAGGGCCAGCGAGATCGCATCCACCGTTGATCTGTTGTGGCGGTAAGCGAACTGCAGTGGGTCCAGGTTTTTGTCGAGGTAGGAGTTGATTTGCGCCATGATCAACCTCTCAAAGCACTTCATCACCACAGGCGTTAGTGCCACTGGTCGATAGTCATTGAGGCACATCACCTTACTCTTCTTGGGCACTGGTATAATTGATGCCCTTTTGAAGCAGGTGGGAACCTCAGACCTCAGAAGTGAGAGGTTGAAAATGTCCGTAAAAACTCCAGCCAGTTGGTCCGCACAGGTTTTTGGAACACGACCAGGTATATCATCAGGTCCAGGCGCTTTTCGAGGGTTCACCCCTCTGAAGGATTTCCTGACGTCGGCCTCTGTGACTGAGACTGAAATACCATCACAGCGAATGGGGGCTCGGGAAGGCACATCGGTGTTCTCCCTATCAAAGTGTGTGTAAAACGCATTGAGCTCATCAGGGAGTGATGTTTCGCCGACATTCGAGCTGCCTCCTGGTTTCGACTTGTAGGAGGTGATTGCATTCAGGCCCCGCCACAGCTGCCGAACATCTGTCTCATCCTCCAGTTTGGAGCAGAAGTCCCTTTTGGCCTTATTGATGGCCTTACCAAGGTCATATCTGGACTTCTTGTAGACCACTGTATCATCAGACATGAATGCCCGGCGTCTGGACTTCAAAAGAGTGTGGATCTCAAAATTCATCCAAGGCTTCTGATTTGGAAACACTCGGAAGGTTTTTGTAGGGATGCAGTCCTCCACACATTTCTTAATGAAGTCTGTAACAACTGTGGCATATTCGTTCAAGTCCGTTGCCGAGTCCTTGAACATTGCCCAGTCTACAGACTCCAAACAGTCCTGTAGCTGTTCCTCTCCCCCCGACCAGCTCTGTACTGTCCTCACCTCTGGGGGTGCGCTCTTTAATTGCTGCCTGTAGGCAGGAAGAAGCAGCACCGTGGTATGATCGGATTTACCGAAGTGAAGACGAGGGATGGAATGATAGGCATTCTTGATGGTGGTGTAGCAGTGGTCGAGGGTGTTTGGTCCTCTGGTGCAGCAGGAGACATGTTGGTGGAAGTTAGGGAGTAATTTCTTTAGGTTTGCCTTATTGAAGTCCCCAGCAATGGTGGTAAATGCCTCAGGGTAAGACATCTGGTGTGTGTTGACCACTGCGTGCAGCTCCTCTAGTGCCAGACGGACGTCTGCCTGGGGTGGGATGTAGACCGCGGTCAGGATGATGGAGGTGAATTCCTTTGGGAGGTAGAAGGGATGACACTTTACCACCAGATGTTCGAGGTGTGGAGAGCAGGAGTTGGGCAGGACTGCCACGTCTGAGCACCACGCAGAGTTGACCATGAGGCAGACGCCCCCTCCTCTCCCTTTCTCAGATGCCAGTGTACGATCCATACGGTGGATAGAGAACCTTTCAGGCTGGACCGCTGAGTCTGGGGAGCTGGGGGTGAGCCATGTCTCTGTGAAAGAATACAGAGCATTCCCTCAGCTCCCTTTGATAAAGCAGCCTTGCCCTTGTCCTCCACTTTGTTTTCAAGGGACTGTACATTGGCCAGTAGGATAGTAGGGAGAGGGGGCCGAAGTCCCCTGCGCTTCAGTTTGACCTGAAGTCCTGCCCTTTGGCCACGTTTCCTGACACAATGGAGGCCTCCCCGTAGTTTCCAGGTACTGTGTTTACTGTACCTGCTGTTTCTGCGAAACTGCGCTGGAACGGGGATTCCTTCAAAGTCGGCAGCTCCAGCTCCGTTGTTCCTGGAGGATCCAGCACGTCAGCTCTCAGGGTCATCCGGGGTTTCCAGGTACAGTATCTGCGTTCCTCCGTCGGGTCGGGTGATTTCCAGCGAGCGTGGGAAAGTTTAAAGTCCGGGGCTCCCGCAGCTGCGGGAGATCACGAAATTGCGAGAGCCTTGAGGTGCTCAAGCAGCTTGTCCGAAACGGCACCATTTACTGCTGTTTTCCTGATTCAGCTGAGTTGATGGAAGTTGTATTTAAGCCTTTTAAATTCTGGTGCTCCACAAAAGTCGCCGCAGGCAGGCGCCATCTTGTGATCTTAACATATATACAGGAGCAAAATCTCTCCATGCCAGCATGAATTCATGGGGAGGGAGTGGGACTGGATATGGCACTGCAGCTCAGCTGGAGGTTGATACAAGGGCGACACGGTGGCACAGCGGTAGAGTTGCTGCCTTACAGCGCCCAAGACCCGGGTTTGATCCTGACTATGGTTGCTTTCTGTATACAGTTTGTACGTTCTCCCCGTGACCTGCGTGGATTTTCTCAGGGTGCTACGGTTTACTCCCACACTCCAAAGATGTACAGGTTTGTAGGCTAATTGGGGGTAGGGTGTTGACATGGATAGAAAATTGGTTGGCAGACCGGAAGCAAAGAGTAGGAGTGAACGGGTCCTTTTCAGAATGGCAGGCAGTGGCGAGTGGAGTGCCGCAAGGCTCGGTGTTGGGGCCGCAACTGTTTACCATATATATTAATGATTTGGAAATTTGGAAGAGGGTATTAGGAGCAACACTAGCAAGTTTGCGGATGACACAAAGCTGGGTGGCAGTGTGAACTGTGAAGAGGATGTTAGGAGGTTGCAGGGTGACCTGGACAGGTTGAATGAGTGGGCAGATGCGTGGCAGATGCAGTATAATATAGATAAATGTGAGGTTATCCACTTTGGCGGCAAAAACAAGGGGGCAGATTATTATCTCAATGGGGTTAGGTTAGGTAAGGGGGAGGTACAGCGAGACCTGGGTGGCCTTGTACATCGGTCATTAAAAGTCGGCTTACAGGTACAGCAGGCAGTGAAGAAAGCTAATGGAATGTTGGCCTTCATAACAAGAGGATTTCAATATAGGAGTAAAGAGGTTCTTCTGCAGTTGTATAGGGCTCTGGTGAGACGACATCTGGAGTATTCTGTACAGTTTTGGTCTCCTAATTTGAGAAAGGACATCCTTGTGATTGAGGCAGTGCAGCATAGGTCCACAAGATTGATCCCTGGGATGGCAGGACTGTCATATGAGGAAATAGTGAAATGACTAGGCTTGTATTCACTGGAGTTTAGGATGAGGGGTAATCTTATAGAAACATATAAAATTATAAAAGGACTGGCCAAGCTAGATGCGGGAAAAATTTTCCCAATGTTGGGCGAGTCCAGAACCAGGGGCCACAGTCTTAACAAAGGGGAGGTCATTTAAGACTGAGGTGAGAAAAAACTTTTTCACCCAGAGAGTTGTGAATTTATGGAATTCCCTGCCGCAGAGGGCAGTGGAGGCCAAATCACTGGATGGATTTAAGAGAGTTCGATAGAGCTCTAGGGGCTAGTGGAGTCAAGGGATATGGGGAGAAGGCAGGCACGGGTTATTGATAGGGGACGGTCAGCCATGATCACAATGAATGGCAGTGCCGACTTGAAGGGCCGAATGGCCTCCTCCTGCACCTATTTTCTATGTAATTACCATGATAAAATTGTAAATTGTCCCTAGTGTGTGTAGTTTTGTGTTAGCGTGTGGGGAATCACTGGTGAACTCTGTGAGCTGAAGGACCTGTTTCTGCACTGTATCTCTACACTAAACCAAATTAAAAGTCAAAGCAGTCTGAATGTCATCTCACTGTCTCCCATTGTTTAGTGAGTGCCCTGAGAGGTTGTTTGGTGGGAGGGCTCAGGTATTAATGTCCACTCTCAAGTGGGAACAATATTGCCTGGTACAACAACTCCTCAGACACCATGTTAAGCCTTCATTCATCTTCAGCAATTCCAGACTTGCTCCTTCACTTATTTAGTTTATTTAGGTATTCCAGACTGAAACTGGCTCCAGCAGGGCAAGAGTTGCTGGTGGGTATTCAAACCGATTTGCCCATGCTTCAACAGATAAGGAGCAATCTAAGTGGTGGATTGCCATCATACAAGGGTTGTTGCAATATAGTGATATAATGCTAGGAAGTCTAACTCCCCCCATTACACCCTCTCCCCTTCTCCACATAAGGTAACAAAATCTATTGATCACTGGGAAATTGATTATAAAGACATTATTGTGTATTCATTATCTTGCTTAAGTTTATGTGGTATTGTTACAATATTGTTACAAGTTTCTGAAGAACATACAACTATGCATTATAAGATTTTGGCTTTTTTTGTGATTGCACAAGTTATCAGCTGTGGAGGGATATGATCAGCCATGAAGGGCCGAATGGCCTACTCCTGCACCTATTTTCTATGTTTCTATGTTTCTATGTAATGAACAATGTTGGTGTCTAACACAAAATTAGACACCGCTGGATACTCTCTCCACCTGCACCTGCACCGCTGGACACCTCTCTGCACCCTCACCATCATGCTCAAATATTCAACTCTACAAATGACTGGTTTCTTCAACAACCACATCCCATCCTGCATCCAAGTCATTAAACAGCTTAGACTTCTACGTCAACCCCGTTTCATCCACAGAGGCTCTCGGCGCAAGCTTGTTTACTTAAACCACGGACATTCCATTCCATCCATCTGCTCACTACCACGCTCTTCCCCCCCTCAACCGCTTCACCCCCCATCCCAGCTGACCGCACGCACTGTCAACCTGGACAACCTCAGATCTCTCCAGCCTGCCCCCATCCCTCGACCCTCTCATAATGCCAACTTTGCCCTCAACACCAGGTCGCTCAACAACAAAGCCCTTGCCCTCCATGAACTAATCCTTGACAACACTCTGGACTTCCTTCTGCTCACTGCGACCTGGCAACAACCCAATGTCTTCTTCTCCCTCAATCAAGCATCCCCACCTGGATTTAATTACATTTCCAAACCCCGCCCCTCCCGCCATGGAGGTGGCCTCGCTGTTATTTTCAACCACAACTTTCGTATCACTGAACTCACCCTCCCCCCAGTAGCATCATTTGAATTCCTCGCCTTCAAAGCCCTTTCCTCCATGACAGTCATCCTCATTTACCGGCCACCTAAACCAAACCCCTCCTTCCTATCTGACTTCACTGAACTCCTCACACTTGCCTCATCCCTCTCCCCACGTCTGCTGCTAATTGGTGACTTAAATATTCACATGGACTCCCCCACCTGCAAGCTCGCATATGAATTCGCCTTTTTACTTGACAACTTCTCTTTCACTCAGCACGTCACCTTTCCCACCCATGACAAAGGGCACATCCTTGACCTGGTCTGCTCCACAAATCAACCGGTACTCGACCTCCATCCATGCCTCTTCCCCCTCTCTGATCATAAGCTTATACGGTTCATCATCCCTTCTCCGACACCTCGTCCCCGCTTCCTCCGAGAAATCACCTTCCGTAATCTAAAATCCATTGATCCCCACCATCTCTCTGACCTCCTCTCCACCACTCTCCCCCTGGACTCAACCCCCATCTCACCTGATGATCTCACAGACCATCTCAACTCCACCTTGTCTACCTCCCTTAACATTATGGCCCCCCTCAAAACAAGAACCGTAACTTTCAACACATCTTTACCCTGGTACACACCTGCACTTCGTAAACTGAAACAGACTGGTCGCCGACTTGAACGACTCACAAAGAAATCATCTCTCACAGTCCACCTTGAAGCTTACAAACTCCACCTCACTGACTACAAAGATGCCCCCATTGCTGCAAAATCTGCCTACCTCTCCTCCATATTCACCGATCCCTGCCTAAACCACAGAACCCTCTTCTCCGCAGTGGGCAACCTCCTCAAGCCTCGAGCCAACACTCTCCCTACCTCTACTCCGGATCTCTGCAACTCATTCCTCCACTTTTTCGCTGATAAAATCAGCACTATCTATCAATCTTTATCCCCTGTACCCGACTCCCCAGCATCTACTCCACCACCTACCAAGGCCCCTCCTTTCAACATCTCCACTGACCTCCTTACCCCTCCTCCACACTGCTTCCTCTCCCAGTTTGACCTGGTCACCCCTATTGAAATCTCCAAACTCATCAGCTCTTCCAAACCCACTAACTGCTCCATCGACCCTCTCCCCACTCCCCTGATGAAGTCCTGCCTCCCCGTTCTCTGCCCCTACCTCACTAATCTCTTCAACTCCTCATTGTCCCAAGGAATTGTCCCCTCCGCTTTCAAAACTGCTGCTGTCACGCCAATCTTAAAGAAACCTGGTCTTGATCCCTCCTCTCTCATTAACTACCGCCCAATCTCAAACCTCCCCTTCCTTTCAGAAACCCTGGAGCGTATCGTTGCGTCGCAACTTCATTCCCACCTCCTTGCGTATAACCTACTTGAACCCCTCCAATCTGGCTTTCGCCCCCTCCATAGCACAGAAACTGCTCTCCTCAAAGTCCTCAACGACCTCCTCACCTCTGCTGACACTGGTTCCCTCAACATCCTCATCCTCCTCGACCTGAGCGCAGCCTTCGATACAGTGAACCATAACATCCTGCTCACCAGACTCAAAGACCTCGGCATTGAAGGCTCTGCATTCAGCTGGCTCCGTTCCTACCTTTCCAACAGATCCCACTTCATCTCTCTCCACAACCACACCTCTGCTACAGCCACAGTCACTCAAGGCGTTCCCCAAGGCTCCGTACTCGGTCCCCTCATCTTCATCATCTACATCCTCCCCCTTGGTCAGATACTCCGCCACTTCAACCTGGACTTCCACTGTTACGCCGATGACACCCAGATCCACCTCGACACCAAATCCCCCCACAACCCCCCCCCCTCTCCCATATCAACTCCTGTTTGTCAGCTATAAAAACCTGGATGCAACATAACTTCCTCAAACTCAACAGCGATAAGACAGAATTCCTCCTCATAGGCTCCAAAGCCACACTCAGCAAAATCAATAACCCCACTCTCACCATCGACGGCACCACTGTCTCCCCATCTCCCCAGGCCCGCAACCTTGGCGTGATCTTTGATTCCACCCTCTTCCTTGAGCCTCACATCCGCCATCGCCAAACTCAGACCCTCTCTCACACCTCCCGCTGCTGAAAGACTCATCCATGCCTTCATCTCCTCCCGACTGGCATCAGCTCCACCTACATCAACCGACTCCAACTGGTGCAGAACGCAGCCGCCCGACTCATCACCCACACCAAATCCTGGTATCACATCACTCCAGTCCTCAAACAACTTCACTGGCTTCCCATCTCCCACCGGATCACCTACAAAATCCTGATCCTCACCTACAAAGCCCTCCACCATCTGGCCCCCCCATATCTCACTGACCTCCTCTCCCCCTACCAACCCTCACGGTCCCTCAGATCCACATCAGCCGGTCTCCTCTCCATCCACAAGTCCAACCTCCGCAGTTTTGGGGACAGAGCCTTCTCCAGGGCAGCTCCCAGGCTCTGGAACTCCCTCCCCCAACTGATCCGCAATTCCGTGTCCCTCACCATCTTCCAGTCCCGCCTCAAGACCCATCTCTTCACCTCTGCCTATCCTTAGCCCCACGTCCCCCTCCCTTTTCATCTGTGCATTAATTGCCTCATATTGTGTTTTGAATTGTATTCTGTCTTTACTTTGTGTACTAGTCATGTCTCTACTATTTATTTCATTCCCCTTACATGTTTTTCCTCTACCTGCTAAACTTTTGTAAGGTGTCCTTGAGACTCTTGAAAGGCACCCATAAATAAAGTTTATTATTATTATTATTAAAGTGCTGGAGGAGCTCAACTGGCCAGGCAGCATCTGTGGAGGGAATGAGCCTATGACATTTCGGTTCGGGTAACTCTTCATCGGACTGAAATATTATGGCATACGCTGGGATAATTGCACAGGCTGATGTGCCTCATCCAGGAAGATTGTCGAATAGATATGTTCCATGTAATAATATTCCATGCAATTCTTCTTTGAATAATGCCTTACCACTAAGAATAATCATTGAATAGCAGGTGCTATCATTATTTTGAGATTTATCCACTCAAATGATTGGTAATATGTTGGCCTGCCAGGTGGTTATATTCTATTATTTCAAGCCCTTCTGTTCTGTACTTGCTCTCATTATCATAACCACTTTTGAGGCAGAGACTCTGGTTAAAGACAATAAAACATGAGGGAGATTGCAGAAAATCTTACATCCCTGCTGGCAATATGTCTATTCTGTCGTGGAATCAGTTTGAAAGGAATTGAATGGACATGCTCATGTGACAACACTGAAGTATTAAATTGTGCAGAGAAGAAAGGCAGCACACCGGCTGGAGAACTGGCTGAGTGCTGTGCAAAATAAACCACTTCCAATAATTACATTTAACTGCGATGCATTTGCATCTCACCCCGAAAACTCTCCAGAAGTTATTCATTTGTGCGATGGATTTATATAATTCAGTTGAATCCAACACGGTTGTTCTCTTTGACGATTGAGGTTCAACTTGAGTGGTTTTATTCCTCTTAATTATGGAGTTATCTAAATTACTCTCAGTTGCTGTGGCTATTCTGGTTCTTACCAGACACCGATGTTGACCAGCAGAGCATTAGTGCCATTAATGAAACATTAATGAAACAATGTTTATACTTGCAGAGAAAAACAAAGCCAAGGGGGAAGTTTGTCTTTGTTTCTGGAAGACATTGTCTGTTTAATCGGTTACAATATAGAGAAATAATATGGATTCTGAGCGTTTTTGAAAGTGCAGATGCGAGGCAGCAAAGAGATCCCACGTGTTTAGCTGTTGCTCAGCTTCGTTACCACACAATGCTTCATTCAGTTGAACTTTGCTGCACTGCCTGTCCTTTGTAGAAAAGTTACTTTCAAAGAGCCCTTTTTAAACACAAGTCTATCAGGCAGTGGGCAACACAGAATGTCCTACAAGCCCAATAGGAGAAGGACATGATGGATCCTGTGGGAAGGTTTCCCAACCAGACTGTCGAAACCACTTCACAAAATGGCTTATTCCAAAACTCACCAACTAGCACCAAAACCTCATTTAGCTGGCAGTGAGAGGGGCTATCCTTCTAAGATGACTGCGTGATAAGTCTCATTCCCAAACCATACTACACTCAAGATTACTGTAATGAGGATAAGATAATCGCCTACCTCTATGTCAGGGGTTCCCAACCTTTTTTGTCCCGTTTACCCCTGGCAACTTTAATAGTACATAACAATGTTATTTCACATATTTATGAACAACTAACGATGAACAGATCCAGTCAGTCAATGTGAAAAAAATATGTACAAATCCAGAATCAACAAATTTACCCCTTGGGTAGGCAAAATTTACCCTTGCTCTATGTGGACTGTATCTTTTCAAAGATCTGGAAAAGGATGTCTGTCAAGGTTTGTCTAAAACAGCAACATAACAGAGGAGTCCCTGATCTCGGCGCTGGTCCTCAGGACACATACCAAAACAAACATCAGATGCTTCTGGAAGATCATCAAGATGCACTTTGGTCTGCCCGAGATCTGTTGGTCTTACAGTACAGTGAGATGTATGTAAATGAATGCTGCCGTCAGGCACATTCAGGTCACATGAGTACATATCAAGGGGCACACTAAAGCTAGCTGCAGACAATACAAAGGCTTTCTGAGCAAGAACTGCAGCCTTGGTTCTGCTGCCACTCTGTACTGAACAGCTGGGTCCTATATAACAGCGCTGCAAATACTTGAAGGGTGTAGGTTCTAAGTGAACATATGAATGGCATTAATGCTTTTTGTCATTATAATTTACGTAATTTAACATATGTTGATGACACAATAATGATGACACCATAAATATTTTTTTAAATCATGCATAGCTAAACCATATTTAAACAATTTAAGTTCCATTTGAAATTAAACATAAAGCTATGGTGGGAGAGACCTGAATCCAGTGCCGTTTGTGTGAACTATACATTATCCTCGTGACAGTGTGAGTTTCCCCAGGTGTTTAGTTTTAGTTTAGTTGAGTTTATTGTCACATGTGAAAAGTGAAAAGCTTTTGTCTGATTTCTGCTGTTCTGATTTCCTAAGATTCTAAAGATGTGCGGATTGATAAGCCACTGTAAATTGCCCCTTGTGTCATGGACAGTGGTAGTATTTTTTAGTTTAGTTTATAATTGTTATGTGCACCGAGATACTATGAAAAGCTTTTGTTTTAAGCTATCTGGTCACAAAGACTATACTTGATTATAATCAATCCACTGTCCACCGATAAAGGATAAAAGGTACAACATTTAGTGCAAGATAAAGTCTGATAAAGTCCAATTAAAGATTCTTAAAAGGTCTCCAATGTGGTAGATGTGAGCTCAGGACCACACTCAAGCTGGGAAGTGGATGGTTCAGTTGCCTAATGACAGCTACAAAGAAACTGTCCCTGAATCTGGAGGTATGTGTTTTCAAACTTCTGTACCCCTTGCCTGATGAGGGAGGGGAGTAGAGGGAGTGACCAGAGTGAGACTGGTCCTTGATTATGTTGGTAGCCTTGCCGAAGCAATGTGAACTTTAGATGGCGTCAATGGAAGGGAGGTTAGTTTGTGTGATGGTCGGAGCTATGCCCACAATTCTCTGCAATTTCTTACGGTCTTGCATGGAGCTGTTCCCAAACCATCCCAATTGACCATCCCGATAAAATGCTTTCTACGGCACCTCTATAGAAGTTGATGAGGGCTGTTGAGGACATGCCAAACTTCCTCAGCCTTCTAAGGATGTAGATGCGATGGTGTACTTGGCCATAGCTTCGATGTGGCTGGTCAATATCAATTGCTGTTGATATTTATTCCTAAGAAGAAGCTTTCAACTATTTCTACTTTGGTGCCATTAATGTATACTGGGGATGTATGCAATGCTTCACTTCCTGAAGTCAATCATGATCTCCTTTGTTTTGCTGGGATTGAGGGAGAGGTTGGTGATTTGGCACCAGGTTATGAGGTTCACAAGTTCCTTCCTGCACCCCATCTCGTCATTATTTGATATCTGGCCCACTATGATGGTGTCGTCTGCAAAGTTGTAAATGTAGTTGAATTGGTGTTTGGCTGCACAGTCATGAGTGTTTAAGGAGAATAGTCGGGGGCTGAGAACACATCCTTGTGGGGCAGCAGTAATCGTAGAGGATGATTTGTCACCTCTCCTCACTGATAGTGGTCTGTTGGTCAGGAAGTTGAGGATCCAGTTGCAGAGGGGGGTGCTGACTCCAAGTTCCACAAGTTTGGTGATGAGCTTGGATGGGATAATGGTATTGAAAACAGAGCTGTAGTCTATGAATAGGAGTCTGATGTAGGTGTCTCTCTTATCCAGGTGTTCCAGGGATGAGTGTAGGGCCAGTGAGATAGCATCAGCTATCAACATTTTGTGGCAATAGGCGTAACTGTAGTGGGCCAAGGCTGCTTGGTAGGCTGGATTTAATGTATGCCATAACCAGACTCTCGAAGCACTTCATGATGGTGAATGTCAAGGCCAGTGGATGGTAGTCTTTAAGGCATGAGATCTTGCTTGTTTTTGACACCGGGATGATAGTGAATTTCTGGTGACGTGGGTAACTTGGAATGGAATAGGAAGAGATTAAAGATGTCCGTGAACACTCCCGCTAGTTGGTCTGCGCAGTTCCTAATGACACGGCCAGTGACTCCATCCAGACCAGTTGCTTTCCATGGGTTCACCCTCAGTGATCTAACTTCTGCAACAGTGATCCTGGGAAAGGGCACACTGGAGTCCGACGAGACGGATGTCATCTGCTCAAAGCGAGCATAGAATGCATTAAGTACATCAGGGAGTGCCGCATTATTACCAGTGATGCTGCCTCATTTCGCTTTGCAGCCAATTATAGTATTCAGTCTGCCACAATTGATTGGTGTCCAATGATTATATTGGGGCTCAAGTTTGTCCCGGTATCGTTTCTTGGTATTCCTGATGGCTTTGCAAAGATGGTAGCGAGATTTATTGTATCCCTCGGGATCGTTTGACTTGTATGCAGTGGTCTTGGACTTTATCTGGGAATGGAGCACATTGTTCATCCATGGTAGAATCTGCAAGAGTTGTGAGAATGTGGAGACAATAAAAAATGAGATAAATGGTTGATGGTTGGTTCAGTGGGCCAAAAGGCCACTTTCTCTGCAGTATTTTTTGTTGACTGTGTAAGTTACTTCTTTTTGTGGGAAAGCCTAGAATTTATAGTCAATACCATTCTCCCAACTTAAAAACAAGTCATTTCTTTAAGACAAAGCTATGGTTTTTTTCCCCCTTATACAGTCAGAAATCTTTGGAATGCTTTCTGAAAGGATGGTAAAAACAGTCTTTGAAAGTAAAAACATATCAATAATTTTGCTGAGGATGTAGCACGTAGGAAGCCTTGAGGTGAACGGAGACTACACTGGAATATCTATCTCTTACTGTACTAGCAGAGTCCCTTTAGTATTTGTGTTTCACTATTTTAGGGATGAAATGAAGGGATACTACTTACTGAAGATTCCAGGTTGTGCTAAGATATTACAAGCTGTATTGTAGCAAGCTGTATCATGTCCACAGTCCAATCTGCCATAATAAAGCATACATAGCGGCACAAATCTCACGATTTGCTTGTGTAACATGGTTTGCTAAGCCACAAGTTTAATGATTAACCCAAACTGGGGGCAAGAGAAACCAATGGAACGCTGAAGAGTTTATTTCATGCTTAGCTCCTTAAGTTATTTCTGTCTGGGCAGGTAAAATCTGGGCATTTTGATAGATAGGGGCCAAGATATGTATAATTCATGTATGCTTTACCATGTGCAAATGGTGCATCTGACCTGATAAATGAATTCAAGGGATAGATCCAACATCATTGCTGCAGAGAATGACTAGAATAGCACAAATAGAACCTTCATGTCATTTCTTACTAGAATCAACCAAACAACTTACTTCTGGCCACGTGGAATAGGGTATTTTATGAACCACTGTTAACAGAGTGCATTTCAAATGTTAAACTATACTATAGTTTGCTTTTGTGATAACACCTAATGCCTTTGAGGATTGGAATTTCCTCTTTGTTTCTGTAGTACAAATAAAGTGGAAACCATGGAGATTAGAAGAATAAATATTTTAATGAGCATAAACAGAGGCATCTGCAGATAAGTGAAACTAATCACACACAAAAGGTTCAAAGGTATTTTATTTTCATGTGTACCAGTTAAGATTGGTATTTTATTGTCAGGTGTACCAATTAAGATTGGTCCTGTGATCCCGAGAGAGGACAGCATACCATTGCACACAGTACTTGGTATTCTCCCTGCATGCAGCATTGTATTAGGAGACAGATTGCTTTGCTGTCATGATCATCTTTTGACCTGCACCACAAGTCAAGGTTAACTGGGCATGTGTCGCAGAATATATTGAAGATTGACAGAAAATGCCAGAGTAACTCAGCGGGTCAGGCAGCATCTCTGGACAAAAATAATAAGTGACGTCTCAGATCAAAACCCTTCCTCAGACTGGGTCCAGGCTTCCCAGAGTATAATACTTGGCTTCCATAAGGGAGAGCTCTGATGGAAGTGGACCAAGTTTGCATTAATTAGGATAAACACTGGTAACCTCCACCAATGCTATCATGGATGCCAGAATCTGCTCCAATCACCGTTTACCATTTGCTGGAATGGTGATTCCCATTACTTCTTAACTGACATGAAGGCTTCTATAAAAGTCCACCAGCAGATTAGAGAGTGAACTACTGGTCACATGACAGCTCAGCCAACCACTCTGGTAGATTGGACATGTCATATGCATCCAGTCATCTCATGTCGACTACTCTTACAAAGGACTAATTTGAGTTGTCCAGTACAATACTATATTTAGGCCTCACCTAAAGCTGACACAAAGTCAGGGGTGGTGGTGGAGGCAGATACGATAGTAGCAATTAGCAGGCTTTTAGATGGGCACGTGGATATGTAGGAAATGGTGGGGTATGGATCATGTGCAGGTCGAAAGGGATTAGTTTAACTTGACAACATGTTCGGCACGCACATTGTGGGCTAAAGGGCCTGTTCCTGTGCTGTATTGTTCAATGCTGTACTGTTCTATGTTTTATATTTCACCATGTGAAATATATGCTGAAAATAGGAGTTTTCAAAACAAATAAATATAGAGACACAAGAAACCAGACCACAATAGTGCAAGCCAAAGTAAGTAGGGTAATCTGAGAGCAAAATCTATAGTACATCTGTGCTTAGGTAGAGTTTTGCAAAATGGTTCAAGAGACTGATGGTTGAGGGGAAGAAGCTGCTTCTGAACCTGGAGGTAATGGAGCTATATTTACATATTCTGTTGTGCTGCTGCAAGTAAGAGTTTCATTGTTCTATCTGGGACATATGACAATAAACCACTCTTGACTCTTGATTCCTTATTCTTAAGGTTCCGTTACTTCTTCCCAATGGTCACAGCAAGATGTGAGTGGGGCAAGAGCGGTGTGGATCTTTAACAATATTAGGAGCCTTCGGGACAGCACTTCCTGTGGATCCTTTACTATGGCGGGGACTTGTTGTCCAAGTGGTTTAGCGTATAGTGGAGAGCCAACAAGATCACATCTGCTGTCAATTTGTCATGGCAGTAGGCAAATTGAAGTGGGTCCATATTATTACTGAGGCAGGAGTTGATTTGCATCATAATCAACCTGTCAAAGCATTTTGACACAACGAGCATGAGTGCCATTGGCAGTTAGTCATTGATGCATGTCACCTCACTCTTCTTGGGCACCAGTGTGATGGATGTCCTGTTAAAGCAAGTGGGGACTTTGAACTGCATTGGTGAGAGTTCAGGTACACATCAGAGCAGAAGACCCTCATGAAGGATCTTCTGTTATCAACCTTGGGGACTGAGGTCACAGAATCATTGGTGGATATGAGGCCTCATGGATGTTCATCATTGTTTTTCCTTTCTAAGCAAGAATAGAAGGTATTGAGCTAATTCTGGAATAAAGAATCGCTGTCACTTGGTTCCAATTTATAGGGAATAATGGCATGCAAGCCCTATCACAGTCTGTCTGAGCCTTCAATCTAATCCAGATGTGTCTCTTTTTTTCTCAATGCCCATCTGAAGTTTGTATTTGGACTTCTTGTCTTGACTTGAACAATGCCTGACTTGAATTCCTCAATTCTGGTCCTCAGTAGATTGCGGACTTTCTGGTTCACCCGAGGCTTCTGGTTAGGAAACACCTGGAAGGTCTTGGTAGAAGAATACTCCTCATGCCTTTCCTTCAGAAGTTGGTGTCAACCATGGTATATTTGTTCAGGTCCTTGCCGATTCCTTAAAGATTGCCCAGTCTACCAATTCCAAGCAGTCCTTTTCAGCCTCCCCTGACTAGCCCTGCACAAATCTCTCCATCAGAGCTACACTCATCAGTCACTGCCTACATTTATGAAGAAGGCGCATAGCGAGGTGATTTGATTTTCCTTAAGTGTGGGCAATGGGTGGACAGTAGGCATCTGTATTTGTGGTGTGGCAGGGGTCAAGTGTGTTTGCTCCTGTGATGCTGCAGAAGACATGCTGGTGGTAGTTTGGAAGCGTTTTCTTCATAGCTTTGTGGAAGTCTCTGGCAACAATGAAGAAAGTATTGGATTATGCCATCTAGTGGTTGTTGATCATGGCCAACCATCTGCCTGGGGCATAATGTAGACTGCAGTCGGGACACAGGAGTATGAATTCCACTGGGAGATAGAAAGTATGACCTGATTTTCCAGGTGGAGGGAGCAGATGTTGAACAAGACTGCCACATCTGAGCACCACGATGAGCTTACCATGAGGCAGGCGCTCATGTCGATGATGCTGAGTAGTCCATTCGATGGATCAAGAAAGCTTCAGACTGGAGGTTCATGTCTGAATAGCTGATGGGTGAGCCATCCCTCTCTGAAACTAAGCACACAGCATTTTCTCATGACTCTTAAGTCCTCAAACAGGAACTGTTAGCCAAGGGAATACAAGGAAGTGGGGGCTCATAGGTTCACTGGAACTTGCTTCTGACATAAAGTTTCTCATCTCATTTCAGCATGAGATGTTAGGAAGCAGGTCTAAATCACATCCAAATTTATTGTGTAAATGGTGCACAAGATGCAAGCCCTACTATTCAGAAAATTGGTTATGATTCATCCCAAAACTGATCTTATTTCCCCATTAGATATTTTGTAAGGCAACCTTTTATTATTTATTAAATAAAACTGGGCTAAGAAGTTATGATTTATAATTCAGTTAACAAGGAGTTAATACGGAAATACGGGACTAGAGACGGAAATTAGCTACTGATTGGCTACAATCTCGCATATTTACATGCAAATGTTCATTAATATGCACTGTCCCTATAAACAAATTATTATTATTATTATTATTATTATTATTATTATTATTATTATTATTATTATTATTATTATTATTATTATTATTATTATTATTATTATTATACCAAAAATATCACTCAGAAAAAAATAGTGAAATCTGTGTGATTCACAGGATATTGATTTTATATGATGAAAGTTATCCTCAGTCTTTCTTAATCTTTCAAAAGATTGTTGCTGGCAGCCCTGGTACAGATCATATCTCGAATTAATTGGCAATAGGAGCTCACAGATCCCTCGACCTCTGACTCAATAGCTGCTGCAGATCATGAGAGCTCAGGACAACTCAAGGCAAATAGGCCTAATTTTGCTCAAAGGTTTCTGCCTCAAGAGACCAATGTGCCATTAACCTGTCCCATCACCACCGCCCACATCTTCCAGAACCCCCAGCAATAGGAAGATCAGTTTAATAGCACTGACTATTTCCCGTGGGTTGACACGCAATTACTTTCGGGCAGCCTGCCTCAAAGCAGCAATGTCTGTGAATTGCACAGGTCGAGTTACGATGCTTCCAAAATGAAGTAAAGCACAACTACAAGGATGAGCCTTTTGTTTTGGTTACTTCTAATTTGGTATTAGCAAATTCAGGCTTAAGTATCTTATTTCTCTATGGTGGCTTATATCATTACCAATATTTCGTAGAAGAATAATGGATTTGTCCCAGAAGCTGGAAGAAATATTTGACATGATATTATTAATTTTAAGACCCCAATGGGAGCAAAGAACTCCCAACTCAATCCAAGAACACATCCTTTATTCTACTGCTCCACTATAAATATTTGATTTGTCAAAAAATAATGTTGAATCAGAAAAGTTATTGTTAATTTAAAATGTATTTGAAATGTTATACTCCCCATGGACTAAAATTTCAGGCAGATCTATGAGTGTACCAGAACACATTACTTTGATGGAAAATTAGTTAATGGAAAATTGATGGAAATTTTAGGACGCCACAAGGGCAATATGGAAACAGTTACCATTAGGTTTGATATTGGGTTTTTGATGTTCTGTTTGGGAATATTAAAAAAATCCTTGTTTTCAAATTCTAAAATGGAGCATAGCTATAGGAATAGAATGAACAAAGGAATAGCTAATATATGCTGATCTAAGATTAACGAAAAATACAAAAATACGTCCTTATATTTAAAACATATGGCAGAAAGAAGAACCCAGATAAAAGCAAAATGGAGCAGTGAACTTCTGGCCAGGCAAGATAACTACAATTTATGTCTACCCAGCACAACGGAGATTTATTTTAAAATTCTCCTTTAAAAATATGCATTATTGACATTTAGATCAAGAATGCACACAATATTTAATGCTGCATTGAATAAACATATGAGAAATAGAAGCATGAACATAAAAATATATTAAGTAGGAAGAATTGAACCATAAACCTCCTGTCAGCAAGCAGGCCGCCCACATTTGCTGTGAGTCAGAACACAGAGACAGGTCCTTAACCCACTGAGTCCACACCGATAAACCATCATATACCTATTAAAATCCAAAGCCAGATTTTATCACTATCCTGCACAGTAGAGCCAATTTACAGTGGCCAATTAACCTAACTACCTGCATGTTTTTGTGATGTGGGACAAAGCTAGAACACACAGGGAAACATGTGTGATCGGCGTGAAAGGCTATCAGGGGTTACGGGACAAGGGCAGAAGATTGGGGTTGAGAGGGAAAGATAGATCAGTCATGATTGAATGGCGGAGTAGACGATGGGCTGAAAGGCCTAATTCTGCATCTCAAACTAATGAAATTATAAAATGTGCAAATTCCACACTGACAGTGTTACAGGTCAGGAATGAACTCAGGTCACAAGTGCGTGCGACATCATCTCTACCAGCTGCATCAGTGTGCCACCCCACCTCAGGCTTCCCAAAAGCAGGCTTACTTTTGGTGAATCCACGTGAATTAAATGTTATCCTAATTTTAGATGTCAGATTGGAGACATGGAAGTGCAGATGCTGGAATTGTGAACAAAACACAAAGTGCTGGAGGAAGTCAGTGGGTTAGGAAACATATTTGAAGGGAAAGGACAAATTATGCTTATTAACTAATTATTAGGTATCTTCACCTTGTAATATCTTACGCCACACAAAAATAAGAAAAATGTTCCTTGACTCTAGTTCAGTTATTGGAAAGTCATGTGACAACATGTCCTAAGTAACCACACTATTCCAATAACCTCATGCTTTTTATCAAAAATTAATAAATTGCTAGGGGTTTAGATAGGTCAGATTTGTTAGGTGCATCTAGGAGGATTTCTTGAAACAATATGTGGATTGTCAAAGCAAGGAAGGAGACAAACTAGACCTTATACTGAGCAAAGAACATGGATAGGTGATCAAAGTTTCAGTGACGGAGCATTTTGGGAACAGTAATCATAATTCTGTAAGTTTTCAAGTAATTATGGATAAGGATAAGACTGGTGCTAAAATGATAGCGCTGAATTGAGGAAGGCTAATTACAAGAATTATACAGAAAATGGGGAAATTAGATTGGGAGCAGCTGTTTGAAAGGCAAAATTGACAAGTGAAAGTCTTTTAAAAACATATGGTTAGAGTTGAGAACCAACATGCTCCTTTGAGAATGAAAGATAAGGATGGTAAGATTTTGAACTTAGGATGACAAGAGATATTGTAAATTTAATTAAAAAGAGGGAGCAGATGCGAGGTTTGGGAAGCAGGAATCTTACAAGGTACTCACCAAGGAGAAGAACGTAGATGATGGTGAAATCAAGAATCAGTATTTTGGTATTCTGAGGCATGTCGATAATAAAAGGAGCAGGTGTTAGTTCATTAAAACATATATTTAGCTGGCATAGGCTCCAGGTCCTAATGAATCCATTCCAGGATACTGAGGGAGGTAAGGAATGAGATGGCTAGTACCTTGACAGAGATTTTTGCATCTTTTTCGTCACATGTGTCACAAAAGTGTGGAGAATTGCCAATTATGCTTTTTGTTTAAGAAGGAAGCAGGGATAATTCAGGAAATTATAGGAACTTGAACCTTGCATTCGTGATAGGGTATTGATTGATTAGGGACAGATTTGTAGGGGCAGGCTATACACACATTTTGAAAGGCATGAGCTTATCAGATAGCATGGATTGTGCAGGGGAGATCCTGTCCAATGAATTTGAGCAGATGACGAATAGAATCGATAACGGTCTAGCAAAGGATATTTCCTATATAGACGAGTAAAGTATTTGACAAGATCTCTCATGGAGGCTGGTCTAGAAGATCTATGGTGAGTTGATTAGTTGGATACTGAATCGGTTTTGTCATAGAAAATAGAGGGTAACGATGGAGAGGAGTTTTTGCCTACAGGTCTGTGATGTGTACAGTTAGTACAAGAATCAATGCTGGAACTTCTGTTGTTTATAAAGGTAATAAAATGATTTAGATGAATATGTAGGTGGTTTAATTAGTAGGTTTGCTGATGAGATGAAAATTGTGAAGTTGTGGATAGTGAGAAAGGTTGTCAAAGGATTCAGCAACATATACACCAGTAAGAAATTCAGAGGAGAAAAGGAATGTAGTCCGAGCTTGCTTAATGTCTCCCAATAGCTCAGGGCATCAAGTCCTGGCAATATCTTTGTAAATCTCTGCATTCAAGGAGGTAGTCTCACTCCTAGATTAACAATCTCTAAATTGGAGAGCGGACAGGGTCAACATGGTGTTACCACCGAATGGGCAGTTAGACGGGATAGTTCCAGGGGAGTTTTAGCCCGTACTCCTATCGACGGGTATAACATTCTTGCTCCCTGTGTGGATGAGGATGGGACTGCAAGATGACAGTTATACTGTCCATGGTACTATGGTACAGGGAGTCATTTAAATGGGGAAACTAAGTCGAGACTTCATAGTCACAGGAAATAGAATTGTTTGAAAGACAGAGTCCCAAGGCTGTGTTGCCTGCCTGGCGATAAGGTTAAGGATATCTCTTTTGGGCTGATGATGAACTTATAGTCGAAGGTGGAGGATTCTGCTGCTGTGACCCACATCATAGTTAATAGCATAGATGGGACTAGGAAGGATGTTCTGATGAGGGATTATGAGGGATTGTCAGAAACAGAACCACGTGTGATAATCTTTGGATTTTTACCTGTTCCAAGTGCAAATTGGCAAAAGATAAATACGATGCACATGGCGCAAAATGTGCTCTGGTGAAATATGTTCCAATTCAGGGGATATGGCATCTATGTTGTGGAAGAAGATAATTGTCCTGTTGCGATGAGCTTCACCTGAATCACGATGGAACCGGTATCCAGACAAATCTCATAAATAGGATCATGGACAGGATTTTAAGTTGGAAGGGAGAGGGCTCCAAGAAAGTGATGTTTAATAAATCAGAAACAAATGACAGGATAATGAGGGTGGCATAGGCAGGCAAGGTGCAACAGGCTGGGGCACAAAATGTAAATGGAAAATATGCAGCATAGAGGAAAAGCTCTTAGTAAAAGCTGAAAAAAAATTAAAGCTTAATGGGATTTATTTCAATGCACATAGCATTTGCAATAAAATGATGAATTGACAGCACAGGTGGCAAGAGATGAGCGTGATCTAATAGCGATTATGGAGATGTGGTTACAGGATGACCAGGACCAGATGCTAAATATTCCAGGTTATGTGATATTCCAAAAGAACAGGCCAGAAGGGAAAGGAGACAAGATAGGTTTGTTAATCAAGGAAGGTATCAGAGAGGTGCAGTGTTGTGATATAGAGTCAGTGGATAGTAATGTAGTATCAGTCTGAGTTGAAACCATGAATAGTAAGGGATAAAAGACACAGATAAAGTAGTATATACTGTAAGTCCCCAAAAAAGCAGACTCTTGATAGAGGGAAGATAAATGGAGAAATATCTGGGGCATGTTTGCAGGGAACTGTCATTAAGGGACATTTTAATCTGTACGTTGATTGGTCAAAATTTGCAAGGGTATCATAACAGAATTTGTGGAATGCATCGAATAACAGTATGTTATGGAATGTACCCGGAACAGGCTACCTTAGATTTGGTCATGAGTGAAGAGAATGAATTAATAAGAAATCTTGTAGGTAGGATCCCTAGGACGTATTGATCACAATATGATAGAATTCCAGATAGGTTTGAAGGCAATCATCACAGGACCAAAATCATTGTCTTCATCTTAAGTAAAGGCAATTATATTGTCTGAGGTAGAATGGGAAAATAAGCTCACAGGTTAGCAAATGACTATCCAAACACACGGTTCAAGACACTCAGCAGGAATTTATTCCAATTAAAATGAGAGATTCTATGACAAAGAGCCACAATCTGTTGGTAACATACGAGATCAAGGATAATATAAAACTGTAAAGTAGGGCATACAAAGCAGCAAGTGTGGGTCAAAGCCGAGGGGTTTGGGATGTTTTTAGGACACAATAATGAAAGACTAAAAGGCACATAAGGGAGAAAATTGCTCTTGAGAGAAAACGTGAATGTAATATTAAGCAAACAGCAATAGTTTCTACAGATGTATAAATAGAAAGAAGGTGACAAAGGTAGGCATGGGACCTCAAGGGAAGAGGCTGGTGAATTAATAACAGGAAACAAAGAAATAGCAGATGTTAAATCAGTATTTTGAATCAGTCTTCACTGTGGAGGGCACAGCAAATGTCAGGACGGAGTGGCTAATTTCCGACAATGGGGAGGAATTTGTAAAAATTCCAATCACAAAGGTTAAAGTATTGGAGAAGCTCATGGGAATAAAGGTGGACAAATCACCAGGACACGATGGCCTGCACCAAAGGGTTTTAAAGGAATTGGCCGAAAGATAGTGGACCCATTGGTTGAACATTTTCAAAATTCATTAAATTCTTGACTTCCTAATTCAAAAAGGGAGGAAGACTAAAATGTAGGGAATTATATGCCACTGGGTTTAATATTCATTGTTGGCAAGATGCTGGCGAGATAATCAAAGATCAAATAACGAATCATTTAAGGAAACTGATAAAAGTTACATAATTTTTGACAAATTTGCTTTAATTCTTTGAGGATATGACAGGGAGGGTTGATAGAGGGGTAGATGTAGTTCAATTAGATTGCTAAAAGGAATTTGAAAAGGTGCTATGTAAAAGGCTGATACATAAATTAAAAACCTGAGGTACTGGAAAAAGTGTGTTAACGGTTGAAAACTGGCTACTTCAAAGAAAGCTAAGCACCAAAGAGAATTAACTGGTGGAGCACCCCAGGTATTGGTCATTGGCCCTCAATAATTTATAATTTACATTAATGCACTGGAGGAGGGAATGTAAGGTTTTCAAGTTTGCCGATGATACTAAAATAGGTGGAAAAGCATGTTGTAATGAGGGCATTGTGATTTGGGGATTGTTCTGTATTGTTCTATATTCTATAGCATGACAGGAACTGCAGTTTGACATTTTTACATCCGTAACATGACATCCCAACTCTTATACACATTCCCACAGTTAATGAAGACAAGGATGCCATACGTCTTCTTCACCAACCTGTGAACTATGAACGTACCCCATGGTGTGTCTGTTCAACAATACTCTCTGGGGACTTGTTGTTCGATGCTTATGCAATGACCTGTTTTAATTTCCCAAAATGCATCCCTTCGTATTTCTTCGAGTTAAATTTAATCTGCCATTCCTTTCTTCACTTACCCAGCTGATCAATATCCTTTTGTAACCTTAGTCAGCCTTCTTCATTGTGCATTAGGCCACCAATTTGATATCATCTGCAAATTGATTTGCTGTTGTACTTAGCGTGTAAGTGTAAACGTATCATGGCATCTATATTTCCATCCAAATCATTAATATATATAACAAACCACAGAGGGTCCAGCACCGATTGCTGTGGCACATCACTCATCATAGACCTCCAATCTGAAAACTAACCTTCTACTATCACCACGGCAATTTTACATCCAATTGGCTAGCTCATCCTAAGTCCAATGTGCTCTAACCTTCTAGGTCAGCATCCAATTTGGGACCTTGTCAATTCAAGTCAATTTAGCCAAGTTCCACTTACTTGCCCTCATTAGCCTTTGGGGGTTGGAGTTTAAGAATAAGGAGGTTCTGTTACAGCTTTACAGAGTGTTGTTGAGGCTACACTTCTTTAATCAGAGGCTGGTGAATCTGTGGAATTAATGGACATGGATGGCTGTGGAGGCAAAGCCATTGGGTATTTTTAAAGCAAAGATTGACATATTCTTGATTACTAAGGGTGTCAAAGGTTATGGGGATAAGGTGGGCCAATGGGGCTGAGAAGGAAAGATAGATTATGATTGAATGGCAGAGTGCACTCGATGGGCCAAGTGGCCTTATTTTGCTCCTTTGATTTATGAACTGATGAACTTATGAATACCATGCACATTTAGATCCCCTTATCCAAAAGGATATAATTTCTGAATTTCCCTGAGGGGATCAATAAAGTATTTATTATTATTATTATTATTATTATTATTATTATTATTATTATTATTATTATTATTATTATTATTATTATTATTATTATTATTATTAATGGAATTGGAAGCATTCCAATGGAAATGACTGGGCTACTTTCTGGGATAAGATGGTTTTTTGTTCCTGTAAAATGTTCATATTATGCAAATACGAAATGTAGCTGTAAACCCCATTCCCATATGGCAGAAGATATCTGCAGCCCCGCAGCAGCTTGCAAATCAGTACCTCTGGTCTCCCAAAAACGCATTTTTCCCTTCTTCCTAAAGGGAGTGTCTTCGACCTTCAAACTCGCAGCATGGTCGACACGTTGTCCCAGGAGGTCTTATGAGGTTGCTGGAACTCCTTGACCTCGTGGCCAAAGATTATAGAGGAGCAAGATAGACCATTCCTCGAAAAATGCGTAGTATGACGTGTGTGATTGTCGACGCCATTTTATTGGGCATTTTATTGGGCTTCCCCCACACTAATCTTTGCCCCACACTGTCATGGCGTCCTTATCTAAATCTTCACATCACTGCTCTGCTATCAATTGTTCTAATCGTAAATCTAAACGACCCGACCTGTCATTCTTTAGGTTCCCCAATAAAAAAGAAAGGTGAGAAAATATTATTATTATTTTCAGTCGATATTCTGTGGTGAAAATGTTATTTTCTGTTCTCCCATCAACAGCCATTGGGAAACTAGGTTTGTCGGTACATTAGAAAGTTATTAGACTTATTTTTAATAGATCTTTACTTACCATAATAATAAAGACAATTTTAACACTTCTGTACGTTTTTGGTTTTGTTCTTGTAAGGGATTGGTCTCCAAAATATGGCCTGCGGGACACATTGGGCCCAGTGACCACGAGATTTTTCGAGCTCAGATTCAAGTCCGAGAATGCGGCGGCTGTTACCCGTTATATCCCTCGAATTGTCGAGACATCACAAACAAAGATCACAAGCCCGCCGTGAAGAAGGGTGCAATCAAAGATTATACAACTCTGCTCTATCATCTTTGGGCCGGGGGGTTCGGCGGCGGCGGCCGCAATCAAAGATACGAGAGGAGCTCTGCTCTATAATCTTTGGTCGGAATGGGACGGCTGCACGTTATAATGTGCTATCGTTCCACTCCCTCTCCCCCTTCTCCCTGTCCCCCTTCTCCCTCTCCCCCCCTTCTCCCTCTCCCCCCTTTTCCCCTTCTCCCTTTTCCCCTTCTCCCTCTCCCCCCTTCTCCCTCTCTTCTCTCGATCTCTCTCTCCCCTCTCTTTCGATCTCTCTCTCCCCTCTCTTCTCTCAATCTCTCGCTCCCCTCTCTTCTCTCGATCTCTCTCTCCCCTCTCTTCTCTTGATCTCTCTCTCCCTCTCTTCTCTCGATCTCTCTCTCTCTCCCTCTCTTCTCTCGATCTCTCTCCCTTCCCTCTCTCCCTCCCTTCCCTCTCTCCCTCCCTTACCTCTTCGTGAGAGTTGGCAGCTCTGCTATGCCTTGGGTCCAAAAGATGATAGAAAGAAAATACTTAATGGTCTTTGTAAGAAGATTTTAATAAGCTCTTCTACATTTAAGGTAAATTGACATATTAGAGGCAAAACGCATCTTCAACATACAGGTCTCTCCACACAACTGAAAACAATTGCATTTAAGTGATATATCATCCATTGTTCAGGCATGTAGTTATGATCATCTTTTTTCTTATTAGTTAATCCTAAATGATATCTCCTGTAATTTCAGATGTCAACAGTGGGTCCAGAATACTCGTCGACAAGATCTCCTGCACCGAACTGCAGAGTATTTGTCAAATAACTGCCGTCTTATGTACATTGTGTGAAATTGTGATTTGTTAACTGCACAAAACTAATGCAAATGGCGATATATTTATTATTGTATCTACGTTGGACATTTTGCTCTTTGGTGTCAGAACGCGGGGTGGGAGATTGCAACCTTCACGTGGTCCGCCCTGTTTCGACAAATGCAATCAACCCGGTGTGCACAGTCAAATAAGATCAAATAGAACAAGTTGTCCTACAACTTTAGGCTGTGCACGCCATACGCAAGAAGAAGAAGAAGTGTCAGAACGCAGTCTGAAGAAGGCTTCCGACCTGCAACGTCACCTATTCCTTTTCTCCAGAGATGCGATGCTGCCTGACCCACAGAGTTACTCCAGCATTTTGTGTCTATCTCTGTTTAGATTGGACTCGTGGGTGGAGATTGCGGCTGGTCTGGTGATCTAGAACGAGGGCCAAAGTCTCAGAATATGGGTCATGATATTTAGTAATGAGACACGGAGCAGTTTCTTCAGTCAAGGGCTGGGAATCTTGGAATTCTTGATCGCGTGAGATGGTGGAAGTCGAGTCCTTGAAAGGAGAGATATTTTTTCTCAAATACGAAAAGGATGAAGGATAATGGAGAGAATGTGGGAATAAGGTGTTGAGGTGCAGGATCAACAATAATCTTACTGATGGTGGTGTGAATTTAGATGGCTTATCCTTGCTTCTATTTCTTACAGAGATACAGCGCGGAAACAGGCCCTTTGGCCCACCGCGTCCGCATTGACCAGCGATCCCCGCACACTAACACCATCCTACACATACTAGGGACAATTTACACTTATACCAAGCCTACAAACCTGTATGTCTTTGGAGTGTGGGAGGAAACCGAAGATCTCGGAGAACACCCATTCAGTCACGGAGAGAACCTACGAACTCCGTACAGACAGCAACCACTGTAAGGCAGCAACTTTACCGCTGCACCACCATGCCGCCCTTAATCCACTAGGGCACTAGGTTACAATAAACTTCCTACATATTCCAGGAATGCATCTCATAAAAATGGGAGAGGTTTAAATGCATTGTAAAATCTGCTCTCAGTTTCCTAGATCGGTATTGCTCTAATGGCCTCTTTGTATCATTTTCTTTGATTTAAACCATCCATTGTTCTGCATTTAGATTTTATTTTTTCCCCTGTGTATCACAAGGCACTGTTTGTTTCAGGGGTGACTCTAATCTCCAGCGTAATTTGACAAGACAGCCAAGAGGGCAAACACAGGCAGTTCAGAGCTGCTGCCTGTATCGCATGAAAGAACAAGAATGAGACCAACTTGTTTTTTGCAGATTATCAACCCCTGACTGATGTTATCAATGCCGATGGTGACTCAAGGAGACTCAACCAGGTGGTGGTTTACAAAGGTCCATGCCCATTGTTCCTCATGGCATACCACCAGCCTCAACAGATCACCTAGTCATAGAGTCTCACAGCGTAGAAGCAGGCCCTTCAGCTCAACTTGCCCACGCTGGCCAACATGTCCCATCTACACTAGTCCCACATGCCTGCATTTGGCCCATACCCTTCTAAACCTGTCCTAACCATCAAATAACCTAACAGAACTGTCATATGAGTAAAGATTGAAAAGACTAGGCTTGTATTCACTGGAGTTTAGAAGGATGAGGAGGGATCTTATCATATTGTTTACAGTGTACTATGTTTACAGATTCTGTTGTGCTGCTGAAAGTAAGAATTTAATTGTTCTATCTGGGACAAGCTAGATGCAGGAAATTGTTCTACATGACAATAAAACACTCTTGTTAGATGCAAGGGGATCTTATAAAAACATATAAATGAATAAAAGGACTGAACAAGCTAGATACAGGAAAAATGTTCCCAATGTTGGGCGAGTCCAGAACCAGGGGCCACAGTCTTAGAACAAAGGGGAGGCCAAAGTCACACTCCACTTTGCATCAACAACTCAGCAGTGGAGCAGGTGAAAAAGATCAAGTTCCTGGGGGTGCATATAACGGACACCTTAAACTGGTCCACAAACATTACATCTCTGGCAAAACGGGCACAGCAGCGGTTGTACTTCCTCCGCAGGTTGAGAAGTTTACACCTCCACCCTCCCATCCTCGCCACTTTCTACAGAAGCACAATTGAGTCGGTCATGACCAGCTGCATCTCTACGTGGTGCGGCAGCTGTACAGCTGCGGACTGGAAGTGCCTTCAGAGAGTGGTGAGGACAGCGGAAAAAATCATTGGGACTTCTCTTCCTTCAATCATGGACATGGGGTACAAGCGCTGTCTGATTAGAGCTAAGGGCATTACCAGAGCCCCCACACACCCACAATTCGGACTGTTTATACTGCTTAACTCTGGGAGGAGGTACCGCAGCATGAAGAGCGGGACAACCAGGTTCTGCAACAGCTTCATCCCCCAGGCCATAAGATTACTGAACAATCAACAAAACCGAGGCTAGAACTTTTAAATATCGACACTTTTTAAAAACTTTTTATATATATTTATTTTACAGAACCATGCACATGAGGCATTTTTATGGACGCACCTAGCACTTTTACTTTTACTATTTACCTGATTGGAGAGTCAAATGCAACGAAATTTCGTTCAAGGTGCACTGTGTCTAGGTGTATATCTGAATGACAATAAAGTTTTCATTCATTCATTCATTCATTCATTCATTCATTAAGACTGAGGTGAGAAAAACCTTTTTCCACCCAGAGAGTTGTGAATTTGTGGAATTCCCTGCCACAGAGGGCAGTGGAGGCCAAATCACTGGGTGGATTTAAGAGAGAGTTAGATAGATCTCTAGGCGCTAGTGGAATCAAGGGATATGGGGAGAAGGCAGGCACGGGTTATCGATTGGGGCTGATCAGCCATGATCACAATGAATGGCGGTGCTGGCTCGAAGGGCCAAATGGCCTCCTCCTGCACCTATTTTCTATGTTTCTAGAACACTCATCCAGCAATCCTCGAGCCCACCAGCTCATCCCGTAGTCAATTCATCAGCTTTTCCATAAGAACTTCCATCAGTTCTTCCAAAAGAATGACAATCAGACAATCTCGATTACCCTCAGCCCATCAAGCAGCCCCTTAATTCACCCAGAAGTCTGAACTATTGAATGCTCACTGCATCTCTTTTCATGTCGGCAAGTTAATATCCAGCTGCATGAACCATGTGAAAAGGGAATAAATAGATGCATGTGGTGCAGTGATTTGTGCAGCACTATAGGCCTGGAGACCAAGAGGAGTTCACCATTGAACGGAGTTTGAAAGGGGGGCTTGAGGCCCCCGACCGAGGAAGAACAAAAGGAAGGGACTTGAACTTTATTTCCCCTTCCATCACAGTGAGGAATGTGTAGGAGTCACTGTGGTGAATGTCCGTATTAAAATGTGTTTTTGAGTGCTGTTGCTTTTAATTGTATGACTGACCTGGCCAATGAAATTCCTCGTATGTTGCAAAACATACTTGGCAAATAAAATCTGATTATGATTCTGAAAAGCCTTTCCCTTCCATACTCTTTCCTCTCTTTGATCTTTTTGCAGTTGACTGCCTTTCTGTACTTGTTGCAGGAGATTGTCGCGGCATCCAGCATCCTCGGAGAATGTAGAATTAAAGGCAGAGGCAATGCCAGTTTTAAAGATGGTTATTTGCCTCAAGATTGGATTATTGTATCTCCAGAACCTCCCCAGAGGCTCTGGGAGACACAAGGTTCAAGAGGGAACACAAAAAGCCTAATTAGGAAGAATATTAAGAGTAAGATTTTCAATTAAAATACTGTAATTGATGGAACCTTGCCTTTAAATTGGTTCTTGGATGAAACCCTGATGGTTCTCACATTGTCTCTTTAAATTTACTCTCCTTTTCACACTTGCATTAAAACACACAGGCACCGCCATTCACAGTGATACTGCCCGGCAGTCTCATAATTACAGTCAACACAGCCGCCTTGACAGCCACACAAAATGATGTAAATAGAAATTGTTTTCCTTGTTTAAGAAGTTTAATTTAGAATTATTTGAAATTGTGGGGGTTGGTACAAAATACTGCTGACCCACAAATGTGTTGCTATGAGACTTTCACATTTAAAAAATCCATGTCTCAAAAAAAGCAAGAAGGTGCCCATGTTATTTGACCAACTTATCAGATGAATTTAAATATGTAGGTATGTATGCATTAGTTTTGCTCCTAATTCCCTTTTCCAAATCATTAATATATATGGTAAACAGTTGCGGCCCCAACACCAAGCCTTGCGGCAAAAAAATCCAGAAGATTAGTCAAACATGATTTCCCTTTCATAAATCCATGTTGACTTGGACTAATTCTTTTACTGCTATCCAAATGCCCCATTATTACATCTTTAATAATTGACTCCAGCATCTTTCACACCACCAAAGTCGGGCTAACTGGTCTGTAATTCCCCGTTTTCTCTCACGATCCTTTCTTGAAAAGTGGGATAGCATTAGCTATCCTCCAATCCACAGGAACTGATCGTAAATCTATTGATCGTTGGAAAATGATCATATGTATAAATATATATGTATGTGTATATATGCATGTATGTGTGTATATATGCATGTATATGTATATGTGTGTATATATGTATGTATATATATGTTTATATATGTGTGTATGTATGCATATAAATGTATCCATATGTATGTGTGCATATGTATGTGTATACGTGTGTATGTATGTATGTGTATATATGTATGTGTGTATATATGTATGTATATATATGTATGTGTATAAATATATATATATGCATATATTTATTATTACTATATAATTATATATATAATTGCCTTTATGGTTTATGTATATCTTACAAGACAAATGAATTAATAGTGATTATTTAAATCAAAGTTGCTTCTGATCCATGAGAATAAACTTTATTATCTCTAACTTGCCTCTCACACACAGACACACATTCATATAAATATATAAAATATATATACTTTAAATTTAATTTTGTGCAGTGTGTGTTAAAGCAATACAAGGGAAACTGAACAATACAATGCAAGGGAAACTACGCAAAGGAGGGGGCTGTTTCCGCTACAAGATACTCGAGGATCTTTGCTTTGGATCAAAGATTATAGAGGAGCTCTATAATCTTTGCTTTGGATCACAGCGGGTGGCATACCGGAAGTCGCGTGTCGCATAAAGAAATGGCGGCCGTGACGTTCCGTCACGTACTACACGTCAGTCCATTGAATTTCGGAGGAGTGGTCTATCTTGCTCTGCTATAGGATCTTTGCTCGTGGCCTCAGCTAGGTCGTGGAAAATTTTCAGTAAAATTTGGTCTGCATGGTTCTTTTTGACTCGTAGTGCAGTGGAGTGGGGTCGCTATTTAGTTATAGGCAGTCGAGGGCAGCCGTAGGCAATCTCCTTCGCTGACCGGGCAATTTAATTGGGTCATTGGAGTTTTCAGGACCAAGGAAAACCTACCGCCCTTTCTCTCCCCTTCTCTCTCCATCTCTCCCACCCCCCACCCCCCCCCCCCCCCCCCCCCCCCACCCTCTAAAGGACTTACCGTTATTGTGCAGCCGTTTTAGCTTCCTCTTCATCGCGGATGTGAATGTCAGACAGCGCTCCCCCGCTTTCCCTGGCCCCCGCCTTTGCGATGGGTGGGTGTGTGGGTGTGGGGGTGTGGGTGGGTGTGTGTGTGTGTGTGTGTGTGTGTGTGTGTGTGTGGGTGTGTGTGCCTGTGTGCGTGTGTGCGTGTGTGCGTGTGCGTGCATGCGTGCGTGCGTGCGTGCGTGCGTGCGTGCGTGCGTGCGTGTGTGTGTGTGTGGTCGATCCAGCTTCAACGAGGACGGTCGATCCAGCTCGAGGCTTTCCAGGTGAGTGGCCTCGAGCTTGAAGGTCGAAGACACTGTTCCTAACTCGCGGATTAGGTCGCTCAAGTGGGACAGCCCCTTAAGGGTCTGAGGAGAGAGAATACTAGCAGCTATAGAGTGAAGATCAAAGCCTAGAAATTTGCCAGCAAGCAAAGCAAATAGCTGGAGGCTGCGAAAAGTTCTGTAGGAATGCTGAACGTGAGCAGTCATCAGGTAAATCACGGGAAAGATTTGATGGATGCTGTGGGAGGTAGAAGGGGTCTAGTTCAGGGGAATTCTCTGAGGCAGAGAATTCCACAAATTCAGAACTCTCTGTGTGAAAAAATGTTCCTCATCTCATTTCTAATTGGCCTACCCCTTATCCTTAAACTATGGCCCCTGGTTCTGGACTCCCCTATCATCGGGAACATGGTTCCTGCATCTAGCATGTCCAATCCCTTAATAATTTTATATGCTTCTATAAGACTTCCTCTCATCCTGCTAAATTCCAGTGAATACAAGCCCAGTCGCTCCATTCTTTCATCTTATGACAGTCCCACCATCCCGGGTATTAACCTCGTGAATTTACGCTGCACTCCCTCAATAGCAAGAATGTCCTTCCTCAAATTAGGAGAACTAGTGTATATGGAACATGTTGGTCGGTGTGGGCAAGTTGGGCCGAAGGACCGATTTCCACACTGTATGGCCCTATGACTCTATGGGCAACATACAAATTCATTCATGAGATCAGAGACTTCCCACAAATATTATATTGCATGTGTTTTGGCTTTTAGCCAAGGCAAGTCAGCCACAGTGATTCTACGCTGAAGCCTAAGGATTGTACAGGTGCTGAAGCTGATCTCTGCAACACATCACAGTTTTTTTTGTATGCACTGCTGCATTACTGAGGTCATCCGATATCCACAGTAAAGAAAAGGACAATGCATCAGATTTTTCCATAGCCCACAGAGGCAGGCACAAATTTGTGATGCATGTCTGATACATGTTTATCTAATCTTAAAATAATAAAAAAGGAATTCCTGCTTCAGTCACTTCAAAGTTTTACCGCTACATTTCCAAAAAAATCTTTATAAAGTTTTATAAGGTGTAAACTGTATTGTATTGATTACCTTGACATATTCTTTCATATTTTGAAATGCCCTAATTGCCTTAATATTCTAGCAGGTATCCATCCCTCCTGGTACACAGAGCCTACCTCTTGACATGTATCCCACTGGTTCGAACTTGCATGTCCCTTATGTTAATTTTGTGGGCTCTTTCACTCACCTCTTGAGACTATTCTCCACCATAGCAGCCATATTATGCATCACTATTATATGGCTGGCATACAAGGTGTGCCTTTAAAAATTACAGAAAGGATGTGGAGACTTTGGAGAAGGTCAGAAGAGGTTTACAAGAAGAAGGGTCTCGACCCGAAACGTCACCTATTCCTTCTCTCCAGAGATGCTGCCTGTTCGGCTGAAATACCCCAGTTTTTTTGTGACTATCTTCGGATTAAAGCAGCATCTGCAGTTCCTCCCTACACTTTACATAGAAAATAGGTGCAGGAGGAGGCCATTCCACCCTTTGAGCCAGCACCACCATTCATTGTGATCATGACTGATTATCCACAATCAGTAACCCGTGCCTGCCTTCTCCCCATACCCTTTGATTCCGCTACCCCAAGAGCTCTATCTAACTCTCTTTTAAATTCATCCATGAATTGGCCTCCACTGCCTTCCATGGCAGAGAATTCCACAAATTCACACCTCGCTGGGTGAATTTTTTTTTCTCATCTCAGTTTTAAATGGCCTCCCCTTTATCTAAGACTGTAGCCCCTGGTCCTGGACTCCCCAACATTGGGAACATTTTTCCTGCATCTAGCTTGTCCAGTCCTTTTATAACTTTATATGTTTCCATAAAATCCCTCCTCATCCTTCTAAATTCCAGTGAATACAAGCCCAGTCATTCAAATCTTTCCTCATATGACAGTCCCGCCATCCCGGGGATTAACCTCGTGAACCTACGCTGCACTCCCTCAATAGCAAGGATGTATTTCCTCAAATTAGGAGACCAAAACTGCATACAATACTCCAGATGTGGTCTCACCAGGGCCATGTACAACTGCAGAAGGTCCTCTTTACTCCTATAATCAAACCCTCTTGTTAAGAAGGCCAACTTTACCAGAATGCTGAAGGTACACAAAATTGTTGGAGAAACTCAGCGGGTGCAGCAGCATCTATGGAGCGAAGGAAATAGGCGACGTTTCGGGCCGAAACCCTTCTTCAGACTGATGGGGGGTGGGGGGGGAGAAGGAAGGAAAAGGGGAGGAGGAGGAGCCCGAGGGCGGGCGGATGGGAGGGTGGGAGGAGACAGCTAGAGGGTTGAGGAAGGGGAGGAGACAGCAAGGACTAGCAAAATTAGGAGAATTCAATGTTAATGCCATCCGGACGCAAGGTCCCCAGACGGAATATGAGGTGCTGTTCCTCCAATTTCCGCTGTTGCTCACTCTGGCAATGGAGGAGACCCAGGACAGAGAGGTCGGATTGGGAATGGGAGGGGGAGTTGAAGTTCTGAGCCACCGGGAGGTCAGGTTGGTTATTGCGGACTGAGCGGAGGTGTTCGGCGAAACGATCGCCCAATCTCCGCTTAGTCACGCCGATGTAAATCAGCTGACATCTAGAGCAGCGGATGCAGTAGATGAGGTTGGAGGAGATACAGGTGAACCTTTGTCGCACCTGGAACGACTGCTTGGGTCCTTGAATGGAGTCGAGGGGGGAGGTGAAGGGACAGGTGTTGCATTTCTTGCGGTTGCAACGGAAAGTGCCCGGGGAGGGGGGTGGTGCGGGAGGGAAGGGAAGAATTGACGAGGGAGTTGCGGAGGGAGCGGTCTTTGCGGAAGGCAGACATGGGGGGAGATGGGAAGATGTGGCGAGTGGTGGGGTCACGTTGGAGGTGGTGGAAATGGCGGAGGATTATGTGTTGTATTTGCCGGCTGGTGGGGTGAAAGGTGAGGACCAGAGGGACTCTGCCCTTGTTGCGAGTGCGGGGATGGGGAGAGAGAGCAGTGTTACGGGGTATGGATGAGACCCTGGTGTGAGCTTCATCTATGGTGGCGGAGGGGAATCCCCGTTCCCTGAAGAACGAGGACATTTCCGATGCCCTGGTATGGAATGTCTCATCCTGGGAACAGATGCGGCGTATGCGGAGGAATTGGGAGTAGGGGATGGAGTCTTTACAGGGGGCAGGGTGGGAAGACGTGTAGTCCAGATAGCCATGTGAGTCAGTGGGTTTGTAATGTATGTCGGTCAGGAGTCTGTCCCCTGCGATGGAGATGGTGAGGTCAAGGAATGGTAGGGAAGTGTCGGAAATTGTCCAGGTGTATTGGAGTGCCAGATGGAAGTTGGTGGTGAAGTGGATGAAGTCAGTCAGTTGTGTGTAGGTGCAGGAGGTGGCCCCAAAGCAGTCGTCAATGTAACGGAGGTAGAGGTCGGGGATGGGGCCCTGGTACGTCTCGAACAAGGATTGTTCAACGTACCCGACAAAGAGGCAGGCGTAGCTGGGGCCCATGCGTGTGCCCATAGCTACGCCTTGTGTTTGGAGGAAATGGGAGGAGTCAAATGTAAAGTTGTTGAGGGTGAGGACCAACTCCGCTAAGCGGAGGAGAGTGTCAGTGGCTGGGTATAGGTTGCTCCTCTGGCCGAGGAAGAACCGGAGGGCTCCGAGGCCATCCTGGTGGGGGATGGAGGTGTAGAGTGACCGGACATCCATGGTGAAGATGAGGGGGTGAGGGCCCAGAGAGTGGAATGCGTGGAGGCGGCGGAGAGTGTCTGAGGTGTCTAGAACATAGGTGGGGAGGGATTTGACCAAGCTAGAACATAGGTGGGGAGGGATTTGACCAAGTTAGAACATAGGTGGGGAGGGATTTGACCAAGCTAGAACATAGGTGGGGAGGGATTTGACCAAGCTAGAACATAGGTGGGGAGGGATTTGACCAAGATAGAACATAGGTGGGGAGGGATTTGACCAAGCATTTACCAGAATGCTACCTGGATCAGAGGACATCAGTTATAAGGAGAGGTTGGACCCACTTGGATTGTTTTCTCTGGTGCGTCAAAGACTGAAGGGAGACCTGATAGAAGTATATACAATTATGAGAGACATAAACAGTCAGAATCTTTATTCCTAGGGTGGAAATATCAAAGATTAGAGGGAAGATAGGCATAAAAGGCTGGAGTAACTCAGCGGGAGAGGCAGCATCTCTGCATTAACGTCAAACTTATTTTCCAAAAAACAATATTTTAAATGAATCAGATATTATAGGGTAGCAAGGTTGAGGAAAACTCATCGTCTTCAAGGACTAGGTGATCTGGAATCAATGATTTTTCAACTAACTGAGTATGAGAGAGGAAAATAGTGAATGGGGGATGTAAAGAATTAATAGCAGGTTTGGGACTTAGATGACAGTGCAGCAATGTTAACATACTCTATGTTTGGCCCAGGAGAGCATATTGATGATCATTCCCATGGAAACAGTGTAATTGCACAAGAACATAGAAACATAGAAACATAGAAATTAGGTGCTGGAGTAGGCCATTCGGCCCTTCGAGCCTGCACCGCCATTCAATATGATCATGGCTGATCATCCAACTCAGTATCCCGTACCTGCCTTCTCTCCATACCCTCTGATCCCCTTAGCCACAAGGGCCACATCTAACTCCCTCTTAAATATAGCCAATGAACTGGCCTCAACTACCCTCTGTGGCAGAGAGTTCCAGAGATTCACCACTCTCTGTGTGAAAAAAGTTTTTCTCATCTTGGTTTTAAAGGATTTCCCCCTTATCCTTAAGCTGCGACCCCTTGTCCTGGACTTCCCCAACATCGGGAACAATCTTCCTGCATCTAGCCTGTCCAACCTCTTAAGAATTTTGTAAGTTTCTATAAGATCCCCTCTCAATCTCCTAAATTCTAGAGAGTATAAACCAAGTCTATCCAGTCTTTCTTCATAAGACAGTCCTGACATCCCAGGAATCAGTCTGGTGAACCTTCTCTGCACTCCCTCTATGGCAATAATGTCCTTCCTCAGATTTGGAGACCAAAACTGTACGCAATACTCCAGGTGTGGTCTCACCAAGACCCTGTACAACTGCTGTAGAACCTCCCTGCTCCTATACTCAAATCCTTTTGCTATGAAAGCTAACATACCATTCGCTTTCTTCACTGCCTGCTGCACCTGCATGCCTACTTTCAATGACTGGTGTACCATGACACCCAGGTCTCGCTGCATCTCCCCTTTTCCTAGTCGGCCACCATTTAGATAATAGTCTGCTTTCCTGTTTTTGCCACCAAAATGGATAACCTCACATTTATCCACATTATACTGCATCTGCCAAACATTTGCCCACTCACCCAGCCTATCCAAGTCACTTTGCAATCTCCTAGCATCCTCCTCACAGCTAACACTGCCCCCCAGCTTAGTGTCATCCGCAAACTTGGAGATATTGCCTTCAATTCCCTCATCCAGATCATTAATATATATTGTATATAGCTGGGGTCCCAGCACTGAGCCTTGCGGTACCCCACTAGTCACTGCCCGCCATTGTGAAAAGGACCCGTTTACTCCGACTCTTTGCTTCCTGTTTGTCAGCCAGTTCTCTATCCACATCAATGCCGTGTGCTTTAAGTTTGTATACTAATCTCTTATGTGGGACCTTGTCGAAAGCCTTCTGGAAGTCTAGATACACCACATCCACTGGTTCTCCCCTATCCACGCTACTAGTTACATCCTCGAAAAATTCTATAAGATTCGTCAGACATGATTTACCTTTCGTAAATCCATGCTGACTTTGTCCAATGATTTCACCACTTTCCAAATGTGCTGCTATCCCATCATTAATAACCGACTCTAGCAGTTTCCCCACTACCGATGTTAAACTGGTCTGTAATTCCCCGTTTTCTCTCTCCCTCCCTTCTTAAAAAGTGGGGTTACGTTTGCTACTCGCCAATCCTCAGGAACTACTCCAGAATCTAAAGAGTTTTGAAAGATTATTACTAATGCATCCACTATTTCTGGAGCTACTTCCTTAAGTACTCTGGGATGCAGCCTAACTGGCCCTGGGGATTTATCGGCCTTTAATCCATTCAGTTTACCCAACACCACTTCCCGACTAACCTGGATTTCACTCAATTCCTCCAACTCCTTTGACCCGTGGTCCCCTGCTATTTCCGGCAGATTATTTATGTCTTCCTTAGTGAAGACGGAACCAAAGTAGTTATTCAATTGGTCCGCCATATCCTTGTTCCCCATGATCAACTCACCTGTTTCTGACTGCAAGGGACCTACATTTGATTTAACTAATCTCTTTCTTTTCACATATCTATAAACACTTTTGCAGTCAGTTTTTATGTTCCCTGCCAGTTTTCTTTCATAATCTATTTTTCCTTTCCTAATTAAGCCCTTTGTCCTCCTCTGCTGGTCTCTGAATTTCTCCCAGTGGTAAGATTCCAAGGATCAATGCATTGGAAATAACATTATTCCTTATGGAAATGACATGGACAATCATGTAAAGTGTGCAGGGGTAAATCATCTGGGAAGTAGCCAGCTGAATTTCTGAAGTAACCGGAAATGACTTGGAAATGTTTGCTATTACGTTTCACTCTGATTATATAATCAATATTCAATCACACAATGCTGAAATGAACATGTTACATGATGGAATCATGTTATAAATGAACATGTTACATGACGGAATCATGTTATAAAGTTGGAGAAGATGGGTGATCTAGTCTACAGCTATGGAAAGGAGAAATTTGGTGAGAAGGAACAACTCAGCAGAAAAGACAGGCCTCCTCCCCTGAAGTCCCGTCGTCTCCAGGAAATCCAACGACTTGTTAAAGAAGGAGGCCTGAGGAAGGTGTGGAAAAAAGCAACAGCAGAAAAATGGGAGGGCATCAATCTCCTTCAAGAGGCTCTCGAAGCTGCGCAGAGCGGAGAATTTAAGGAAACGACGCAAAAAGAAGGAAAAAGCAAGAACCTACAAAGATCCCTTTAAGTTTGTGAAAGGCATTTTAACAAAAGAGAAAAGCGGTTCCCTAAAAGCGTCAAAAAGGAAGTTGAAGGACACATCAGGACCATCCACACTGATGAGTTAAAAGATGAACCAATTTTTGTCCCCGCTGACATCCCACCAATATCACACCCACAACATTCATTTGACATCAGCCCTCCCAAGCTGTGTGAGGTAAAAGAAGTAGTGAGGAAGGCAAGAACGGCCTCTGCACCAGACCCTAATAGTGTTCCGTATTGTGTCTACAAGAATGCCCCAGATATTCTGAAATTCCTCTGGAGGAACATGAGTGTTGCATGGGAAACGCATGTCATCCCCAAAGCCTGGCGAAGAACGGGGCGAGTGCTGATCCCAAAGGGAAAAAAATTGTCCACCATCGAACAGTTTCGGCAAATAAACCTTCTGAACATAGAGGGCATGATCTTTTTCAGTGTGGTGGCGAAAAGACGTACAAAGTATCTGAAACAAAACCATTTCATTGATACGTCAATCCAAAAGGCTGGCATAGCAGGCTTCTCGGGATGCCTTGAACATACCAGCATCATATGGCATCAAATCCAGACTGCTAAGAAAGAACGAAAGAATCTGCATGTCTTGTTCCTCGACCTGGCCAACACCTATGGATCAGTTCCTCATTCATTACTGTGGACTGCTTTTGAATTCTTTCAGGTGCCTGCAATAATAACAAATCTAGTAAAAAACTACTTCCAGGATCTGCAATTTTGTCTCACAACATCAGACTTTACCACAGCGTGGCAACCACTGGAAGTAGACATCATGGCGGGGTGCACCATCTCCCCATTGACCTTCACTATGGCAATGGAGCTCATTATCAGAGCAACAAAATGTGTTGTGAGAGGAAAACGACTAGTGTGGTCAGCGATTGCCACCTATACAAACCTATTTAGACAATAGACAATAGACAATGGGTGTAGGTGTAGGCCATTCGGCCCTTCGAGCCAACACCGCCATTTAATGTGATCATGGATGATCATCCCCAATCAGTATCCCGTTCCTGCCTTCTCCCCATATCCCCTGACTGCTATTTTTAAGAGCCCTCTCTTGACAGCATCCAGAAAACCTGCCTCCACCGCCCTCTGAGGCAGAGAATTCCATAGACTCACAACTCTGTGAGAAAAAGTGTTTCCTCGTCTCCGTTCTAAATGGCTTACTCCTTATTCTTAAACTGTGGCCCCTGGTTCTGGGAATTACAGTACACTCCCTCAATAGCAAGAATGTCCTTCCTCAAATTAGGGGACCAAAAGTGCACACAATACTCCAGGTGTGGTCTCACTAGGGTCTGTACACCTGCAGAAGGACTCTTTGCTCCTATATAACCATATAACAATTACAGCACGGAAACAGGCCATCTCGGCCCTTCTAGTCCGTGCCGAACACGTATTCTCCCCTAGTCCCATCTACCTGCACTCAGACCATAACCCTCCATTCCTTTCCCGTCCATATAACTATCCAATTTATTTTTAAATGATAAAATCAAACCTGCCTCCACCACCTTCACTGGAAGCTCATTCCACACAGCTACCACTCTCTGAGTAAAGAAGTTCCCCCTCATGTTACCCCTAAACTTCTGTCCCTTGATTCTCAAGTCATCCTCTTGTTTAAATCTTCCCTACTCTCAGTGGGAAAAGCTCATCCACATCAACTCTGTCTATCCCTCTCATCATTTTAAAGACCTCTATTAAGTCCCCCCTTAACCTTCTGCGCTCCAAAGAATAAAGACCTAACTTGTTCAAACTTTCTCTGTAACTTAGTTGCTGAAACCCAGGCAACATTCTAGTTAATCTCCTCTGTACGCTCTCCATTTTGTTGACATCCTTCCTATAATTAGGCGACCAAAATTGTACACCATACTCCAGAATTGGCCTCACCAATGCCTTGTACAATTTAAAAAAAAAAAATTTAAATTTTTAAAATTTATTTATTAGAAGTAGACATATTATAAAATGTAGTTACATATTATAGTAAAAAAACATCTCATAAACATCAGTCATACATTATTAAAATTTTCCATTATCAATTACTTCTGCTTCTAGTGTTTTTATTTTTTATAGAAAGAGGGAGAAAGAGAGGGTAGAAAGTTACAAAGAAAAAAGAAAGAAAAAAAACACAACAGAAAAACAAGGGAGGTGGAATGGGTTACCTGTAATACATCAATGGAGATAGGTTCGTAGGTTATAAAGTATAGCTTTTCATCTGTTCCTGAGTTCAAGTTTCAGTTGGGTCCTCGTGCTGTGCCAATCTATCCCTTCAGATAGTTAATGAATGGAGCCCAAATTTTATGGAAAAGATCTTGTTTGTCCATTAAGACAAGTCTAATTCTTTCTAAGTATAGGGTCTCCGACATTTCCGTAATCCACATTTTAATTGTGGGGGTTGTAGGGCCTTTCCAAAATTTTAATATTAATTTTTTCCCGGTTATTATACTGTAGTTGAGGAAATTTCTTTGGTTTGTTGTGAGTGTTAAGCTTTGTTCCGATATTCCAAGTATTATTAATTTTGTGCCTGGGTCCAGTTTTGTATTAATAACTTCTGAAGTTATTTCAAAAATATCAGTCCAGAAATGTTTAAGTTTTATACAGTTTGCAAACGTATGTGTTAAATTAGCCTCTAGATGTAGACATTTATCACAAATAGGAGAGATTTGTGGGAAGATTCTATTTAGTTTTATTTTAGAGTAGTGTAGTCTATGTAAGACCTTGAATTGTATTAAAGTATGTCTGGCATTTAATGAACATTGATGTATTTGTTGTAAACTTTCGTCCCACATATCTTTCGTGATAGAGTGACCTATTTCATTTTCCCATTTGTATCTATATGGTTCGGTCGGTGGTACCTCGTTGTTTAGTAGGCTGTTATAAATATAAGCTATTAGTTTTTCAGTATTAGGATGCTTGTTCAAACATTCATCAAGAATTTCTGATTCCCTATTCCTGTAGACTTGTGTATTATATTTAACATAATCTCTAATTTGTAGATATCTGAAGAAATTATTTGAGTGCAGTCCATAATTCTGTTGTAACTCTTGAAATGAAAGAAAAGTACCTTTCCCATAAAGATGTCCTATATTTTTGATTCCATAATTTTTCCATTGTGTGAAACCTTTGTCCATAAAGGATGATTTGAATAAAGGATTATTTACAATGGGAAGGCAGAGTGGTATATTATTCAATTTTAAATCTTTTTTTATTTGTTTCCAAATTCGTATTCCACTATGTATTATGGGGTTTTCTTTATAGGTTTTTTTGTGCAGTTTTGTGGGGGCAAATATGATCGGTCCAATTTCAAAAGGTAGACAGTCTTCCTTTTCCATCATTAACCAATCTGGTTGTTGATCCATTTCTTCCAGCCAGAAATTCATGTTTTTAATATGGACTGCCCAAAAATAAAATAAGAAATTTGGCAAAGCCAAACCTCCATTTATCTTTGACTTACATAAATGTTTTTTACTTATTCTATGATTCTTATAATCCCAGACAAAACTTGTAACGATGGAGTCGACTTTTTTGAAAAAGGTTTTTGGGATATATATCGGAATTATTTGAAGTAGGTACAGCAGTTGCGGTAAAAAAATCATTTTTATAGCAGTAATTCTCCCAAGCATAGAAATGGGGAGTGTTTTCCAGTATTGAATATTCTTATGTAGTTTATTCAGTAAGGGTGGGAAATTTAGTTTAAATAAAGAGGTATATGTCTTAGTTACATAGATTCCTAAGTATTTAAATTTATCTTTAACTATTTTAAAAGTGGATTGTTGTATTGTATGTAAATTGAATTTTGTTATTGGCATGATTTCGCTTTTATTCCAATTAATTCCTTGTACAATTTTAACATTACATCCCAACTTCTATACTCAATGCTCTGATTTATAAAGGCCAGCACACCAAAAGCTTTCTTTACCACCCTATCTACATGAGATTCCACCTTCAGGGAACTGTGCACAGTTATTCCTAGATCCCTCTGTTCAACTGCATCCCTCAATTCGCTACCATTTACCATGTACGTCCTATTTTGATTTGTCCTGCCAAGATGTAGCACCTCACACTTATCAGCATTAAACTCCATCTGCCATCTTTCAGCCCACTCTTCCAACTGGCATAAATCTCTCTGTAGACTTTGAATATCTACTTCATTATCCACAACCCCACCTATCTTAGTATCATCTGCATACTTACTAATCCAATTTACCACACCATCATCCAGATCATTGATGTACATGACAAACAACAGTGGACCCAAGACAGATCCCTGTGGCACCCCACTAGTCACTGGCCTCCAACCTGACAAACAGCCATCCACCATTACTCTCTGGCATCTCCCATTCAGCCACTGTTGAATCCATCTTGCTACTCCACCATTAATACCCAACAATTGAACCTTCTTAACCAACCTTCCACGAGGAACCTTGTCAAAGGCCTTACTGAAGTCCATATATACAACATCCACTGCTTTACCCTCATCAATTTCCCGAGTAACCAATTGATGAGGTTACTGAGCCTGGGCTCAGTCTCCTCCAGCCCGGCGCTCGACTGAGCAGTGCTGCGGGCAGCCTTCAGCCCTGACCTGGAGTTGGTGCTGGCCCGGACTCTGGGCTTGGGGCTGGGCAAAGGAAGGGGAGGAGGTTGCTGCTGCCGCCGGCACCACCATCACCAACAGCACCAGCAGCTCAAGCGACTCTCTCTCCGACCAGGACGACTCCAGCATCAGCGGTTCCAAGTCGCCCGTAATCGAGCAGGGCTGGCGGCTGCCCATCTTCAGCAGGATCTCGGTGTCGGACTGAGGGGAGGGGGGTGGAGGTGGAGGGATGCCGGCCAACCCAGCGGGACAGGCAGAGCCAACGCAGGGCCATCCCGGACACCTCCGCACAGGAACGGGACACCGGGGAGGGGACGGTCCAGCATCAACTCAACAGCGGCCGCAGCGACGGAGAGCCGGGCCCGACCACATACGAAACGCAAGCCTGCACACAATGCAGCACCACCGTTGCCGAGACTGTTTGTAGCTAGTGACCTATGACCTGTGCAAGCGCAGTCAGAATACCGAACTCGCTTATTAAATTATATGTTGCAGAAAAATACGGCAAATACTGCAAAAATCTGAAATAACAGCATCAATTGCTGCAAATATTCAGCTGTAATGTCAATATCTTTGATGTAATAAACAGTTAACTTTTAACTATGCTCTTCCTCCTAATATTCTGAGCTTTCCCTGGCAACTTTCTGCTAGAACCAATAGGATCTGTCCTTGGATGTCCAACTATCATTACAGCATCCATTCATTATGTTGCACAATTTCTCTCAAGCTGGAAGCATGCTGCTTGTATTGTGGTATATCCCTCTCACAGCCAGCCGTAAAGTGCGAGTCTTTGGCTCAAGAGTCTTTACCTCGGAGGTTGAGGAAAGGAAGCTACACTTGATCGAAATTTGTGATTTTTGTCCACTGAAGAAATGGCAGGCATGTTGGTGCAGTGTGTTTCTTGCAGGATGTGGGAAGTCAGGGATATGGCTGGAGCTGCTGGAGACTACACCTGCAGGAATTGTGTCCAGGTGTGTCCTGAATGAACGTGTTGGGGAACTGGAGAGGCAGCTGAATAACCTCCGGGCCATCCAGGAAAATGAGGGTTTCGTGGACAGGACCTACTGTGCGGTTATCACGCCAAGGATACAGGAAGAACAAAGGTTGACTGGGAGAAAGGGGAGTAACCGTGAAGTGCAGGAGACCCCAGTGGCTGTGTCAAATGAAAACAGGCACACCCTTTTGGGAGCTGTCGGGGCAGAGGGCACTTCCAGTCCAAGCTGCGGACAGGTCGGCAAATCTGATCCTAGCGATGAGACTCGACTGGCAAGACCGACGTCGGGCAGAGCTATAGTGGTGGGTGATTCCATTGTCCGAGGTGCGGACTGGAGATTCTGTGACGGATTCTGTGGCGACAGGTGAGACTCGCGGATGGTCTGTTGCCTTCCTGGTGCCAGGGTTCAAGATATCACAAACCGATTTCAGAACATCCTCAAGAGGGAAGGTGAACAGCTGGAAGTAGTTGTGCAAGTGGGCACAAATAACGTCGGGAAGAAGAGGAAGGAGGTTCTGCAATGCGAGTTTAGAGAGTTAGGAAGAAGACTGAAAAGCAGGACTACTGGGGTGGTTATCTCTGGATTGCTTCCAGTACCTCGTGCTGGTGAGGGCAGAAACAGGGAGATAGGGGATCTGAATGTATGGCTGGGGGGCTGGTGCAGGGAGCAAGGATTTAGATTGATAGACCACTGGGATCTCTTCTGGGGTAGGGGTGACCTGTACAAAAGGGACGGATTATACCTTAACTGGAAGGGGACCAACATTCTGGCAGGCAGGTTTGCTAGGGCTACACGTGTGGGTTTAAACTAAATAGTGGGGGGAGGGATTGACAAATTGGTAATATAACTTGGAGTTAAAGGGGAAGTGAGAACAGGAAAAGTTACAAAATAATTAATGGGAAGGAAAGTTCGTGAAGGGATAAGAGAGTAAGGTCAGGACCAATAGTGACCGGTGTGAGAGGGGAGGTGAATGCCGAAGTTAAAGTGTTGTATATGAATGCACGAAGTATAAGAAATACAGTGGATGAGCTTGAGGCTCAGTTAGAAATTGGCAAGTATGATGTTGTGGGAATTACAGAGACATGGCTGCAAGAGGACCAGGTTGGGAACTGAATATTCAAGGATATATGTCCTATCGAAAGACAGACAGGTGAGCAGGCGGTGGGGTAGCTCTGTTAGTGAGGAATGAAATTCAGGCCCTTGTGAGGGGTGACATAGAATCAGAGTCAGTTTGGATAGAACTGAGGAATTGTAAGGGTAAAAATACCCTAATGGGAGTTATCTACTGGCCCCAAAACAGTAGCCTGAATATAGGGTGCAAGTTGAATCAAGAGATAAAGGTAATGCTACGGTTGTTATGGGATATTTCAACATGCAGGTAGATGGCAAAATCAGGTTGGTACTGGACCCCAAGAAAGGGAGTTTGTGGAGTGCCTCCGTGATGGATTCTTAGAGCAGCTTGTAATGGAGCCTACCAGGGAGAAGGCAATTCTGGATTTAGTGTTGTGTAATGGACCTGATTTGATAAGGGAACTCCAGGTAAGGGAACCATTAGGAGCTAGTGACCATAATATGATAAGTTTTAACCTACAATTAGAGAAGGAGAAGGGAATGGATAAATGAACTGTTCCAATGAATTACCATCCTGGCAATGAAGATGAAAATTAACATCTTTGTTCCTTTGATTTGTAGATTTTTACCTCCTTATTTAAATCTTAAAACCACAAGTTGTTTTAATTTAATTCCAGAGATAATAATTCACGTTCCAATCCCTTAAGCTTGTACTTTTCCACCACCAATGTTATCTTTGCTCCTCCCCAACTGAAGGCCTTGACACATTGCTGAGGTTTATTGATGTGAAAGAAACTTACATTTATATAGCGTCTTACATGACTAGAAAGCATTGAAAGATCAAACCAAAAAAACATTGTTGAAGTTCAGTCACTGACATAATTTCGGAAAACGTAGCATGGAATTTCAGCAATAAAATCAATGACCAATTAAATTGATCTTCATAATTTTGGCTTGGGAATAAATCTTCGTCAGATTCAGAAGTGTGAATGCAATCAGTGAGCAAAAGCCTGATACCCAGGTGTCCACATGTCTCCAGTCCAATTACTTAAATGATGATTATTCATCAGCAAGAGTGTGTTGATGAGTTATTTGCCTACAGACTATCTCACAGCTGAGCTCAGTGGAAGAGTCATCCAATATATACCCTGCAGGGCCCTTGGGTATCAATTAGGAGCCAAAATACGACTGGTTTACTTCTTTTTGCTGCTTGCAATATTTTCAAGCATCAAGGAATGTAAACTTCATAAATTCTTAAATAATAATACTCCTCAGGATCTTTCTCCAACTTCACTTTTTCTGACCTAATCCCTCCCCACATGTCATGCCTATGTTTTCAACATCGGTTCTGAGCTTCTCATCTCTGAAACAGAGTGATCAGTCCTCAGCAGAACCCTCTGCCTGGGCCCATTACAATGGAATACAGGCTGATTAAGCCTTTGTCTCCATAACACCTCTCAGTTCTTTCTATAACATGATGCCGCTACTGAACATCAGGTCATTGTCTCCTGGTCGCCGATCACTTTTTCCCTGAAGATTATCCCTCCGCAGCCTCCAGTCTCAAATTTGCCCAATCACACACATTCTGCTTCTGTCTTCCTCCTAAGATTCCCAAGCAATATTTTCTTGGTAGGCCCATTACTTTTACCCATTCTTGTCCACAGAACTTAGATTTTTCTATCTTGTTGTGTCCTTTCCAGTTTCTTCCTACGCACGTGTATGATGCCTCTGAATAATTCAGGTGCAGTTTCCTACCACTCCAAGCAGGGTGCAATGTCACCGAATTCAAGTGCAGTTTCCTTCCACTTCCAGCAAGGTGCAAGGCCACCGAATTCAAGTGCAGTTTCCGTCCACTTCAAGCAGGGTGCAAGGCCACCAAATTCAAGTGCTGTTTCATACCACTTCAAGCAGGGTGCAAGACAACCAAATTGAAGTGCAGTTGCCTACCATTTCATGCTGGGTGCAAGGCCACCAAATTCAAGTGCATTTTCATACCATTTCATGCAGGTTGCATGGCCACCACAATCAAATCCAGTTTCATACCATTTCAGGCAGGGTGAAACCACCATAAAACCACACAAAACACCATATAAACACCACACTCAGTTCAGTAGACATTCAGTGTGTTCAGTTGATTTGCAGCTCAGAATCGTGACCTCTCCCTCCCCCATCTTGCAGAGACTGAACCACACCCACACTTCCGGGTTTTATAATCCCTCCCAACTCCCACCGGAAGGGGAGTGGCGTTTATGGCGTGATTGACAGGAGAGAGATTCTCAACATTTTTATAAACACTAATAACATATAACACTAAACACTTATATTTAATTACACAAAATTGCTGGGGAAACTCAGCGGGTGCAGCAGCATCTATGGAGCGAAGGAAACGTCGCCTATTTCCTTCGCTCCATAGATGCTGCTGCACCCGCTGAGTTTCCCCAGCAATTTTGTGTACCTTCGATATTCCAGCATCTGCAGTTCCCTTTTGAACACTTATATTTAATTGATGGGAAGAATCCTCTGCACATGATGAGTGGAAGGGGACTGAGTAAGATGGCTAAAAATCATAGCCGTAAGTGGTAGCGTTTTATCTAAAATCAATATACAGTGCAAACAGGAAGTTGTCCGGTTACCAGCACCAACAACCATTTGCAGTTGCAGCATTTCAAAACAGTTACCAGCACCAACAACCATTTGCAGTGCAACATTTCAAAGCAGTTACCAGCACCAACAATCATTTGCAGTGCAGCATTTCAAAGCAGTTTCCACCACCAACAACCATTTGCAGTGCAGCATTTCAAAGCAGTTTCCACCACCAACAACCATTTGCGTGCAGCATTTCAAAGCAACCGCATTTTCATATCCAAACCACATTAAGGGTACTCACAGTTGAGTAGACATGTGTTCAGTGTTATTCACAGCTCAGAGAGACGTGACCCTCTCGCTTCCTCCATCTTGCAGAGACTGAGTGAGGCACAACACTTCCGGGTTTTATAGTCCTCCCTCCTCCCACCAGCAGGGGCAGCAGAGAGAATATCAACATTTTTACATTTTTAAAACATTAATAACTCTTTTATTTTTAATCGATGGGAAAAATCATTTTGCCCTGTGCAGCGGAGGGGGTCTCTGAGTAAGATGGCCAGAAATCACAGCCGTATGTGACAGCGTATTTTCAAAAATCATGAAACCGAAAAACAGGAAGTGGTCAAGATCTTACTTTTAGTAATATAGATATATATATATGTGTGTGTGTGTGTGTGTGTGTGTGTGTGTGTGTGTGTGTGTGTGTGTGTGTGTGTGTGTGTGTGTGTGTGTATGTGTGTGTGTGTGTGTGTGTGTGTATGTATGTATGTATGTATTATATATATATATATATAATACATATACACACATACATACATATATATACAATATAATAAAATATATAAAATACAATATAGTTCATCCAGATGTGAAGCTAAGGGCATCTAACTGTATGTTTCAGGTTCAAAATGTTAAGGTTTACTGTGAGTTATTTTATGAAGAAATTGAGTTGTTTGCACTATTGGCAAAAATGCTGAATGGAGAGTTCTAGTCTAATGTTTGGCAAAATCAATTGATTGAAACTGCTTCACATTCATCACATGGTAACAATTCACTGTTCTTTCCCATATAGAAAATAGAAAATAGGTGCAGGAGTAGGCCATTCGGCCGTTTGCTTGATGTTTGTCAAGAAAAATGTTAAAGCTGACATATTCTTGTGAAATGTTCCCCAACAACAATGTTAAAAACTTACTCCTTTGCAGCCAAATTCCAGAGAAACTAACATTAAAATAACCTCATTATCAGTCATGTATTTTGGCAAATACTATTAGATAGCATATTTATTTTGGCAATTATTATTAAACAGTGTATACATATTTACAGCTGATCCACCTCTTCAAGACCACATTTGAAAGAAGGTGACAAGAGGCAATCCTGACTTCTAATTGCATTCTTTGAACCCTGCTCTGATTAGCAAGGAACATCCCAACAGTATGCCCCTATCAAAATGATACCAGCTTCTTCTTTAGCGCGGTAAGTGGTAAGGTTAACAGCCCTATTGGAGCTGCTAACTCCAAGTAATAGATGTGAAAACTAACCCTGTGCTGGAATTTTTAATGCGAATATCTTTTTGCCATAAGGAGAAAAAACCCATTGAGAGAACTGCTGCTGAACACAGAATTGATACCTCACTAATATCACCTTAATAGGCTGCCACCACTAGGCAAGCGATGCTCATTATGACTTTCACATTTCATGCATCATGTATGAACCATTTTTACTGCACTAAACCACCCCTTAACAGCTTCATTGTAGCCAATTAATATAGCATTAGTCTGTTAAAATAAACTTACAGCCTCCATTTATTTAATAAATATATTTCTGAATTTGAGTTAAATGGGTTAGAAACATGCTGAGAAGTGTTCCAACCACCTAAGTGCTTATTGCACTAATCGTGCATTACAGTGACAATGTGCCTTGCAGCAGTCAATGGTAGAGCCTTTAAAGCATAGCAGAAATATGATCCTTACCGTTTTCACAGTGAGTGATAGAGGTAGAGAAGAGTGTTTTATCAGCGTGCAGTTGCTTCCACATCAGCTCTGGTACTTTCTTGTATCAATCCATAGTAATTGGAACCACCAGGGTTGGCTTATTTGCATAGTGACTTCTATTCCTCACTATATCTGCAATGCAGCTGTGGGTTTTTTTACGACAGGCATCTGATCAGGCCAACAAAGCTAAAACAATGAACAATCCACAAGCTTAAATTTGGATTTGTTCCACCCAATAAAATGAAAACACAAAGGGTGTCATAAGATACAATTGGAGCAGTAGAATTAAACATCTGTCAATACCATGCTACCTGTTCAAAAGGGATATTATTTAAATGTGTAGAAGAACATATAATTTATTGTTATCAACTACACACGTACAATGCCTGTTATGTAAATAGTAACCTAAACCAGTATTTAGCACTGCAAATGTAAGGTGCAGTTAAGCGGTATTAATTTAGAATTCATAGATTGTAAGTGAAATAAACACACTCAGGGATTACATGAAATAATATATTTTTTAAAACATAAATGGGTTTTTAGGTTAAAATGCATAAAACAACTGCTTTTATTATTTTCCAAATGTTCACGTTTTTGGTCTGAATCTAAGTGGAGGCTAATTAAATAGCAATTCTTGCTTTTCACCATGGTGATTAACAACGCTAATACCTAATGTGTAGAATTCATGACTGACCAAGCAGTACATCATCTGATGTAAAATCTTTCTGGTGTACCTCTATGATTGTACTGGTCATGCAGAACTTTTTCCATATTAGTACATGTTAATAAAGTTCCTGGCATCTCCTCCTAGTATCATCCTTTTTTTGTCCTCAAATCTTCACTCGCCAATTCACTTCAATGTAGAACCAAAGAGGTTGGCATCGACCTTTAATTCATTCCAATCCCCATCTTCATCCAAATGTTGACACAGCAGTAGTTTGAATATATATGAAAGACATATCAATGTCAGTTCTGTGTTCATTCTAAGATGTGGATATGTTTTGTATTCAAACAAGAATACCTATTTATTTATTTATTGCTCATACAATACAATACAATACCGTTTATTTGTCATTTGAACCTCACATGAAGTTCAAACGAAATTTGGTTTCTGCAGAAAAGAACCAAGACACACACCAACACAATTTACACAAACATCCATCACAGTGAATCTCCTCCTCACTGTGATGGAAGGCAAAGTTTTGTCTCATATTCTTTGTCGCTCTTCTAGGGAGATGCTAACTGCTTTTCATTGTCTCTGTACTGTACACTGCACAATGACAATAAAGTTTGAATCTGAATCTGAATCTGATCTAACAGATCAAGTAAAATATTGGGCAGTGTTTTAGTGTTTAAGTATATTTAATTGGGCTAAGGTATAGGTTTTTATGTGCATCTCATCTGCTTGTCTCATAGCGATGCAAACTTTAGTTTTTCTCTGGACTTTACTGTAGCCAATTATTTTCCACAAAAATTATATTATGATGTTATTGGTCTAAATGTTCCAGTTCTTTTTATCAATCTCAGTATAATTGTAGCACATGTGATTTGTGCACATATATTTAATGTTCCTTTAAAAATATCTATATTACTAAAAGTCTGATCTTGACCACTTCCTGTTGTTCTGCATATTGATTTTAGAAAAAATGATGCCACGTACGGCTGTCATTTTTGGCCATCTTACTCAGAGTGGACACTGGCGCGCTTTAGCTGCCGCTGCTCTCTCTTCACATTGTGTTTTTTTTATTTTTTTATTTTTTGTCTCTGGAGCGATTTCTATCTTTAATTTGTGTATTGATGATGTCCTTATTATTTATTTTTCTCCGACTATATGTTTTTTTTTCTCTTCTGTTTAATCTTTGTAAGGTGACCTTGAGATTTGAAAGGCGCCCGAAAATAAAATTTATTATTATTATTATTAGAGTCCCCCTCTGCTGCGCAGGACAAGAGGATTTTTCCCATTGATGACAAATAAAAGTTATTAGTGTTTAAAAAATGTTGAGATTCTCTCTCCTGAAGGCCATGCCCCTTCCGGAGGGAATATAAAACCCGGAAGTGTTGAGTGCCTCAGTCAGTCTCTGCAAGATGGGGGAGCGAGAGGGTCACGTCTCTCAGTCTGAGCTGTGAATAACACTGAACACAAGTCTACTAAACTGTGAGTGGTTTTACTGACCAGTCAGTGCCCTGTCATGCTAAAGCTGTGTTGCCTTTGGTTTGGAAATGCTAAAGCTGTGTTGCCTTTGGTTTGGAAATGCTAAAGCTGTGTTGCCTTTGGTTTGGAAATGCTAAAGCTGTGTTGCCTAATTAAAGTTGCCTTGCCTAATTAACGGTAGGCGGTAGGCGGCGCGGCTCTTGCCAGCAGCGGCCTCTGCAGTCCGTCTGCGTTTTTATTATTTTATGTCTATGTTTTAATGTAGTTTTTGTTATTTTTGTTGGGGCATGTGTGTGGGGGGGGGTGGGGGTGGTGTGGGGGGGAGGGGGAAACTTTTAAATCTCTCCCTGCACGGGAGACCCGACATTTTCTTTGTCGGGTCTCCGTTGTCGTTGGGGCTGCAACGAGGAGCGGCCTCCAACAGGAAAACCGGGGACTCCAGTGCCGACACTCACCTCACCGTCGCGGAGCTGGCCGAGTCCAGAGCGGGTGGAGCTGTGGTGGACGCTGCTGCGGCCCGACCCCCGGAGATTCGGTGGCTGCAACTGCGGGTTTGGCGGACGGCACCGGGAGCCCGCGGGTCCCTGGAGGGAGACCGCTTTTCGGGGCTTCCGCAACGGCGACTTCTCCCGCCCGAGTTGCGGGGTTGAAGAGCTCCTGGAGCGGGGCCTTACAGCACCGCCCCGCGCGGCTTGGAATGGCTGCGGGCTGCGAGCGCGCACCGGGGGCTCTAACATCAAGACCCGGTGCGCGAACTTGCATTACCCGGCGTGGCTTTAATGGCCACGGGACAATTCGCCATCGCCCGCCGGGGGCTTTGACTTTGACTCTGACATGGGGGGGAGAGTGCAGTGGAGAGAGAAGTTTTTTTGGCCTTCCATCACAGCAATGTGATGGATGTTTATGTAAAATATGTTGTGTCTTGGGTCTATTTGTTGTAATGTATGGCTGCAGAAACGGCATTTCGTTTGGACCTCACGGGGTCCAAATGACAATAAATTGAATTGTATTGTATTGTATTGTATTAAAGTTGCCTTGCCTAATTAAAATTGCCTTGCCTTTATATAATTCAAAGTCTAATCTTGACCACTTCCTGATTACGCTTTATATTGATTTTAGAATAAAATGTTTGGCTATCTTACTCAGAGTCCCTCTCCGCTCATCAGGTGCCGAGGATTTTTCCTGTCGATGAAAATTAAAAGAGTTATTAGTGTTTAAAAAATGTTGAGATTATCTCTCTTGTCAATCACGCCATGAAGGCCACGCCCCGTCTGGTGGGAGGGGAGGAGGGACTATGAAACCCAGAAGTGTGGGCGTGGCTCAGTCTCTGCAAGATGGAGGAGGGAGAGGTCACAACTAGCTGTCTTTAGTGGCCTTGCACCCTGCTTGAAATGGTATGAAACTGCACTTGAATTTGGTGGCCTTGCACCCTGCTTGATGTGGTCAGAAATTGCACTTGAATTTGGTGGCCTTGCACCCTGCTTGAAATGGAATTTCAAGGAATAGCCATGAGTCAACTGCCAGCCCACCAGCCGTGAGTGAGCTGCCAGCCCAACAGGCTTGAGTAACTGAGCCACCAGCCCAAGAATCCATTCGGCCCACATACAGTCCATACTAGCCGTCTGGAAACCAGTCCCTTCAGCGCACAACACCCATACTAGCATTCCAGAAAGCCCCCCCCCCCGCCCCCATTGAGCACCAATATTGGAATTGGTGGAGAGGTGGAATATTGCGTTGGGGGACCAGCCCTCCCGTGTGGTGGCAGAAACAGGTGAATTGTTCATGGGGAACAAGGACATGGCAGACCAATTGAATAACTGCTTTGGTTCTGTCTTCACAATGGAAGACTTAATTAATCTGCCGGAAATAGCAGGGGACCGGGGGTCAAATGAGATGGAGGAACTGAGTGAAATCCAGGTTAGCCGGGAAGTCGTGTTGTGTAAATTGAATGGATTAAAGGCCGATAAATCCCCAGGGCCAGATAGGCTGCATCCCAGAGTACTTAAGGAAGTAGCCCCAGAAATAGTGGATGCATTAGTGATAATTTTTCAAAACTCTTTAGATTCTGGAGTAGTTCCTGAGGTTTGGAGGGTAGCTAATGTAACCCCACTTTTTAAAAAGGGAGGGAGAGAGAAAACGGGGAATTACAGATCAGTTAGTCTAACATCGGTAGTGGGGAAACTGCTAGAATCAGTTATTAAAGATGGGATAGCAGCACATTTGGAAAGTGGTGAAATCATTGGACAAAGCCAGCATGGATTTATGAAAGGTAAATCATGTCTGACGAATCTGATAGAATTTTTCGAGGATGTAACTAATAGAGTGAATAAGGGAGAATCAGTGGATGTGTTATATCTGGACTTTCAGAAGGCTTTTGACAAGGTCCCACCTAAGAGATTAGTATACAAACTTAAAGCACACGGTATTGGGGGTTCAGTATTGATGTGGATAGAGAATGGCTGGCAGGCAGGAAGCAAAGAGTAGGAGTTAACGGGTCCTTTTCAGAATGGCAGGCAGTGACTAGTGGGGTACCGCAAGGCTCAGTGCTGGGACCCCAGCTATTTACAATATATATTAATGATTTGGACGCGGGAATTGAATGTTCGAGGATGACACGAAGCTGGGGGGCAGTGTTAGCTGTGAGGAGGATGCAAGATGACTTGGATAGGATGGGTGAGTGGGCAAATGCATGGCAGATGCAGTATAATGTGGATAAATGTGAGGTTATCCACTTTGGTGGCAAAAACAGGAAAGTAGACTATTATCTGAATGGTGGCCGATTAGGAAAAGGGGTGATGCAACGAGACCTGGGTGTCATGGTACGCCAGTCATTGAAGGTAGGAATGCAGGTGCAGCAGGCAGTAAAGAAAGTGAATGGTATGTTAGCATTCATCGCAAAAGGATATGATTATAGGAGCAGGGAGGTTCTACTGCAGTTGTACAGGGTCTTGGTGAGACCACATCTGGAGTAATGCGTACAGTTTTATTCTCCTAATCTGAGGAAGGACATTCTTGCCATAGAGGGAATACAGAGAAGGTTCACTATACTGATTCCTGGGATGTCAGGACTTTCGTATGAAGAAAGACTGGATAGACTCGGCTTGTACTCGCCAGAATTTAGAAGATTGAGGCGGGATCTTATAGAAACTTACAAAATTCTTAAGGGGTTGGACAGGCTAGATGCAGGAAGATTGTTCCCGATGTTGTGGAAGTCCAGAACAAGGGGTCACAGTTTAAGGATAAAGGGGAAATCTTTTAGGACTGAGTTGAGAAAAACATTTTTTACACAGAGAGTGGTGAATCTCTGGAATTCTTTGCCACAGAATGCAGTTGAGGCCAGTTCATTGGCTATATTTATGAGCGAGTTAGATGCGGTCCTTGTGGCTAAGGGGATCAGGGGGTATGGAGAGAAAGCAGGTACAGGATACTGAGTTGGATGATCAGCCATGATCATATTGAATGGCGGTGCAGGCTCGAAGGGCCAAATGGCCTACTCCTGCACCTATTTTCTATGTTTCTATGTTTCTATGGTGGGACCCAACGGGTCCCACTTAGTCTAATATATTATATATTTCCTGACTTTCACATTTTCATGGCTCCCGACTTTCATTGCAACACTCTGCTGCCACACAGGTAGCCTAATGAGAATGCATCTTGAACCACAGGAGCCATGTATTTCACCGTTACCCTAGTCTTTTACCTGATGTTGAAATAAAAACGAGAAGTACGTTTGCTGTATTATAAAAGCATTGTGACAGTTCTCAGCAAGTCTTAGATTTATATGCAGGCAGCAATGCTTACAATCCCAAAGAGCTGCATATGTATAGAATGTAAAGATCAATGGTAAATATAAATATAGGCGCTTGCATTTGAGAGACATCTAGACACATGAGTGAAATCAATATCTCCATGGATGAATTTCTCACCCATCTGTTGAAAGTATTGTGAAATTGTATAAATTGAAAAATTATGTTAGAAAGGACTCTAGTGGCTTGCATTGAAGCAGTTTATAACACATTAGAAATAATCAAATGTTGTAAAGCTGAGAGTTATAATTTTTCCCACTGTTAATGGAATTCCCTGCCACAGAGGGCAGTGGAGGCCAAGTCACTGGATGGATTTAAGAAAGAGTTAGATAGAGCTCTCGGGGCTAGTGGAGTCAAGGGATATGGGGAGAAGGCAGGCACGGGTTATTGATAGGGGATGATTAGCCATGATCACAATGAATGGCGGTGCTGGCTCAAAGGGCCAAATGGCCTCCTCCTGCACCTATTTTCTATGTTTCTATATTATAGTCAAACCTGTGTACAGTATGGACCTTTGTTGTCTTCAGCAGCTTTTCAGAGCTTCTTGCTCAATTCTTTATTCAGAGCTCCTAGCAAATGTCTCAGAACGTTAACTGTCTATTATGCCGCAAAGTTACACTGATGCTGCTTGATTGACCTCGCTTGTCCTAACACAATTGAATACTGCTGTGTTTTTTCAATGGCTTTTGTCAAACTTATCAATGTCTAACCTGCTGGTAATTCTATTTTTCAGGAGTATAATTACATTGGAAACCCAGAATAAATAGAATTGCTGTTCAGGATATCCAGTGTTTTAGATCAGCGCTTCAATAAAATGCTTGCATATTTAAAGCATACTATTTTCCAATAGGGTGATTTCACGAAAGGTCACTGGATCATAGATCCTCACCCACGTGACCGCAAAATCGAACTGGGGTACAAACGTCACTTCCAGTACATGTTATTGATGCTAGAAATGCGTACTTTCAAACCTGTTAAAAACCGCGAAAACGGCCCGTTTTTGAGCTGTAAATAACTGTGCCAGTCGGGGTGACCGCGAGGCACAGTTATCTTACTTTAGAGTCCAGAAGATAAAGAAAAACGAAGGTAAAGACAAGAGAGCGCTGAAGGGAAAATAACAGCGGAAGTTGTTGGCCGTGCAGATATAAAGATCGAAAATATCGGGAATTATCCCGTTTGCTCACTGCATTTCATCAAAACTAAGGCATTATTGATGTTTTGATGAAATACAGTGAGCAAACGCGATAATTCCCGATATTTTCGATCTTTATATCTGCACGGCCAACAACTTCCGCTGTTATTTTCCCTTCAGCGCTCTCTTGTCTTTACCTTCGTTTTTCTTTATCTTCTGGACTCTAAAGTAAGATAACTGTGCCTCGCGGTCACCCCGACTGGCACAGTTATTTACAGCTCAAAAACGGGCCGTTTTCGCGATTTTAACAGGTTTGAAAGTACGCGTTTCTAGTATCAATAACATGTACCGGAAGTGACGTTAGTACCCCAGTTCGATTTTGCGGTCACGTGGGTGAGGATCTATGATCCAGTGACCTTTCGTGAAATCACCCTATACAGTCAATATAAATGAGTGCACTGGCCATCCCAAAGCATCAACTCATGTGCATCTGCATGCATGGATTTGGACATTACTTTATGAATTATATTAATAGCGAAGAAAGTCAATGTTTCATTAATTGCTTAAGCAGTGTTAATTAGTGCAAAACAATTTGCTAAATTTTACAAAATTATAGGGCGGTTTATGGTCAGTGCAGATTTGCTAGGCTGAAAGCACTGTTTCCATGCTATATCATTCTATGACTCCATAACAATAGAGAAGTTTAAACCAATGTTCTAAATAGGCTGTACTTTTCATAGTTAATAGAACATAAATCTGCTGCAAGACAGATCTCTAACATCCATATTTTAACTCTCAAAATGTAATGAATTTAATTATAAAATATGTATCAGTTTCTGTAAGAACTCCCTCTGGGGGTATTATATTTAAAAATACACCATATATCACCACAAATGCAGTATAGATGCAGATATATATATATATCTATATTACTAAATGTCTGATCTTGACCGTTTATGGCCCACTGTGCTGCGATTTCCGAGAGAACGCCGCCACCTACGCCCGTAATTTTTGGCCACCTCGCTCAGAGCCCCCCTCCGCCTTCCGGGACCGGAGGATTTTTCCCATCGATGAAAAATCAGTGAGATATTAATGTTTTTTTTTAAATTCCCCATTCTCTCTGCTGCCCCCGCTGGCGGCAGGGGGGAGAGACTATAAAACCCGGATGTGTAGTCCCGCACTCAGCCTCTGCCAGACACAGAAAGCAAGAGGGTCACGGCTCTCTGAGCTGCGAATAACACTGAACGTATGTCTACTCCACGGTGAGTCCCCTCGATGCAGCTGTAAGGTGGCTGCTGCCCAATTGTTTGCCTCGTCTTTTTAATGAGTTTGTGTTCACAAAATGAATTCTGGTTGTCGGGTGGCTGCTTCCCAATTGTTTGCCTCGCCTTTTTTAACAAGTTTGTGTTCACAAAATGAATTTTGGTTGTCGGGTGTCTGCAGCCCAATTGTTTGCCTCTCCTTTTTTAACAAGTTTGTGTTCACAAAATGAATTTTGGTTGTCAGGTGTGTGCAGCCCAATTGTTTGCCTCGCCTTTTTTTAACAAGTTTGTGTTCACAAAATGAATTTTGGTTGTCGGGTGTCTGCAGCCCAATTGTTTGCCTCGCCTTTTTAACAAGTTTGTGTTCACAAAATGAATTTTGGTTGTCAGGTGGCTGCAGCCCAATTGTTTGCCTTGGCTTGGCTTTTAAAATCGTTGCAACAGTTGGATGCCTGCCCAAGCATCCACAATGTCTATACTAGCCCTCTGGAAACCAGTACCTTCGGCCCGCAACACCCATACTTGCGCAACAGACAGCCCCCCCCACTGGCGAGCAGTATTGGTATTGGTGGAGAGGTGGAATATTGCGTTGGTGACCAGCCCTCCCGTGTGATGCTGGGACCCAACGGGTCCCACTTAGTCTAGTATATATATATAAGCTACTCTTTGGATGAACCAGTATCATAATTTGTTCTGTGAAGTTCAACAGGTATCAATCACAATCACAATAATACTTTATTTGCCAAGTATGCTTTGCAACATGAGAGGAATTTAATTTGCCAAGTCAGTCATACAAATAAAAAGCAACGGAACACACAAAACACATTTTAACATAAACATCCATCACAGAGACTCCTCCACATTCCACTCTGTGATGGAAGGCAAAAAAAAAAGTTCAATCTCTTCCCGCAGCCGGGGACCTCGAACTCTCCGTTAACGTGATGATCTTGACACCCGTAGCCGGCGGCATTTTGGCCCTCCACATCGAGGCGATCAGCTCCTGCATCAAGGGGGTGTCAGCTCCCCCGTGCCGGACGATCGAACCTCGCGTCATTTGTCGAACCTTCCACGACGTTGGAGCTCCTGACATCCACGGCCTCTCCCGAGACTGCGAGCTCCCGATCAAAAGTCCCACAGGCCACAGTTGGAGCGATCCCAGGCAAGGGATCATCTCTGATGTAAGTCCATGCCCCGCGGTGGGGCTCAAGGTCAGTCACAGGAGGCCTCCAGCTCCATTGATGGTTGGCCACAGAGCGACCGGAGAATGCGATCCAAAAATTAATCGCATCTACGGCAAGATAAGAAACTGAAAGAAAAAAATTCCCCCGATCCCCACATCAAACATACCGGAAACATTTACACAAACTTTTAATACACACTAAAAATTTTAAAAAAGACGAAAAAACAAACTGACTGTTGCCAGGGCTGCCAATCGTGTGGCGCCCCAGGTGGTAATCAAACATATACAGCTATTAAGTGTTACCACTATTAAAAACAACAAGCCAAACTGACATCTTAATCACTGAGAATATTTTAGGAGATTTAAGAAAAAATAATAATTTACAACTGAAAATGTACATTAAGAATATTTATGAAATAATTTTCAAATTAATAATTTACATGGAGGATCTTAACAAATTGTTAACACAGTCTCATGTTCAATCCATATATCTACATTTCATATATTTAAATATGAACACTTTCATCTCTCAGGAGTGAAAGGCAATATTGAACCCTGGGAATTGAAGGCTTTTTGGCCAGGTTTGCAGATGATACGAACGTAGGTGGAGGGCAGGTCGTGTAGTGAAAGCATGGACTCTGCCGAAGGACTTGGACGAGATGGGCGAGTGGGCGAAGAAGTAGCAGATGGCATACAGCACAGCAAAGTGTGGAGTCATGCATTTCTGTAGTAGGAATAAAGGTGTAGACTATTTTCTAAATGGGGAGATAATTCAGAAATTGGAAGTGTAAAGGAACTTGAGAGTGCTGATGCAGGGTTCCCAAAAAGTTAATTTTCAAGTCGAATCAGTAGTGAGGAAGGCAAATGCAATGCTGGCATTTATTTTGAGAGGACTAGAATATAAAAACAGAAATGCAATGCTGAGGCTTTGTAGGCATTGGTCAAAAGTGTTTCAAGTATTGTGAGCAGTTTTGAGCCCCATATCGGAGGAGTAATGTGCTGGCGTTGGAGAGCGTCTAGAGGAAGTTTACGAGAATAATCCCAGGGATGATTGGGTGAACAAATGATGAGTGTTTGACGGCACTGAGCCTATACTTGCTGAAGTTAAGAAGGAAGAGGGGGTACCTCATAGAAAGCTTACTGAATAGTGAAAGGCATGGATAGTGTGGATATGGAGAGGATGTTTCCACTGGTGGGAGAGTTGAGGACCAGAGCCCATAGCCTCAGAATAAAATGACATACCTTTAGAAAGGAGATGAGGAGGAATTTATTTAGCCAGAGGGTGATTAATCTGTAGAATTTATTGCCACAGATGGCTGTGGAGGCCAAGTCAATGGATATTTTTAAGGCGAAGATTCACAGACATTAGTAAGGGTGTCAGGGGTTATGGGGAGAAAGCAGGAGAATGGGATTGAGAGGGAAAGATAGATCAGCCATGATTGAATGGCAGAGTAGACTTGATGGGTCAAATGGCCTCATTCTGGTCTTATAATTTATGAACTTATGAACCTGAGAGGATATCTAAAAAAACTCTTAAATTGTCAATGCAGTGATAGTTAATCATGTTGCAGCAGAGTTGAAATTAAGTAGTTGCACGTGAATGTTCTTCCTTACAATTTGCTCATACTGTCCAATCTCTGCACTGAATCTGGAGATTCAAATTGACCTATTAATTGACCCTTATTATTGCTGCAATGTGGATTAATATCTTCATGTTCATAGGACCATGTTCTTCATAACCAATAAATGACATTTGAGGTAGTTACTGCTCTTTTTCTTTAGCAAATATAAAAGGTGATCTTCACAAACTTACAATCTCTATACTTGTAAAACTCTGTTGTGTGTGTGTGTGTGTGTGTGTGTGTGTGTGTGTGTGTGTGTGTGTGTGTGTGTGTGTGTGTGTGTGTGTGTGTGTGTGTCAAAAATCAGCACCTGAAAATTTAGACATTTATTTCTCAAGTTATTAATCAAAATGTTCGAAAATGTCAAATAACCTAGAAAATGAAAACGCGTTGGCTGATGACGTCACAATGGCTGCACATTGTGTTCACACGCTGCGAGTCACGTCGCCCAGACTCACAAGACCTGTGCCTCTGTGTTCCTCTCTCTGCCTTCTTCCTCGCACTGCCAGATTTGAGCTGGGAACTGAGGCAAGTTGTCCGTGATGTCTGGATCCCAATGCTTAGACTTCGTGTTTACTAATGTTATTGATTTGTAATTAGCCTGATTTTTAATTAGTTGACAATACCTTAATTTATTAATCTGGAATATCCAGGGGAATGGGATAAGTGTAATATTAAAATGACATGCAAGGTGTCTGTCTGTCTGTCACAACATACAGCCCCAATAACCCATTATTTCCTTCAGTTAAATATTCGGAAGGCAGCACTATTGCCATTTGCCACTCAACAATTATGTTTGTTTATCTCACTGACTATTTCTAACCCCCCCTCCCCCCCCCCACCCACCCAAATTCCTTTGACAGGAATAGAAAAGTCCTCAATCTCGTTGTTTTATTAATTGAACACATAGATGAATATCCTCAAGGAGTGTAATCAGATGGAAACTGATTCAGATTCGATGCTTAAGAGCTTGTTCAAAGAAGGGGCTTTTTTAAAGGAGTGACAGAGATACTTGCAGGGGAATGTGTGAATAGGTTATTATTTGTCTTTAGTTTTAGCTTGAACCAGGACATATGAAGGTTAAAAGTTTAATATAGTAATTGTGCTGATACTGACTCCAACCAACCAGGTAATGAATATCATCCATTCCGGAGGTTTTATTTTTCTGATGCCATTTAAACTTCACTTGGATTTCAATCACTTCAATGTAAAAGTAATTGGGAATGGGGAGCATTGGAACAAAAATTTGCCTTTGGTACATATTAACTGTAATATAATAATGTATGCATGTTGGTAGGTGCAATCAATACAAATATATTTTTATCATTGTTGTGTTATGAATATCATAGAAAATATTATGTACTCAAGATCACATTTAATAGAATAATATTGCTTAAACATATAGTTATTGGACTTTGCATTTCGGAAAAGTCCCAGCTGAGAGGAAGACAGCAAAATACTGAAAATATTGGGGCTTTATGTGTGGGCCAGATATATTGTCAGTGCAGAGGGGCTAGGAGTAAGGCCAAGTGTGCATCCAGAGTCAAGGTCTGGAATAGTATTAGGTATGCAGTCAAAGCTGGGACAATGGGAGTGTTCAGCACTGGGAACCTAAGCAGGTAAGCAGCTATGATCAGGGTAGAATAGGGGGCCAGGTGTAAGGCTGGAATCAGGGTCAGGAATGAGAGAAGATATGCAACTGGAGTCAGGGTCAGGAGTAGTACCAGGTGTGCAGTGAGACCCAGGTTGGTCAACATGGGCCAAGTGTTTGATTATAATCTGATTTCCATATATGAATATACTAAGACCATTCATGTGCTGCACCTGTTGATCAGATACTGTGGAACGTAATTAGGAATGTAATTTAGCCTAACCTTATTCATAGCTAATCCAAATTAAAGCATAAATATTGCATTCAAGTGTAAGTTAAAAGACTCGCAACAGTATGCACCAGATTGCACAATATCAAGCTGAAAAATGCACAAGCTCCATAACCTCCCCCCCCCCCCCCCCCCCCCCCCACCCGCCTCGGTCGCTATGCTCCCTCGGGCTTGGTCTCTCTCAATTTCTCACTCCCAACTCTCACCCAATGTTGGCAGCCCTGATAATATCAATGGGGGTGGTTGGTGTGTGTGTGTGTGGGGTGTGGTTAGTGTGTGTGTGTGAGGGGTTGATTAGTGTGTGTGTGACGCTGCAGGCCGCCCTCTCGGTCTAATAATTTATAATATGCATGAAAGGTTAATTGTTTTCAGGTGTGTCGTGTGGGAACAATTGATAGAGAAACCAAATGCAGATGGGGTGACAGCTTTATTGACCATCTGTGTTCAGTCTGCGGGTACAGCTTAATTTAATTCTCCATCTCACTCCCACTCTGACCTATTGGTCTGTGAGCTCATGCAGTATTGTATCAAGGCCCAATGTAAAGTAGAGAAACAGCTTCTCTTTCATCTGGACATGTTGCAGCCTTCCAATTCAATACTGAATTTAAAAGCAATCTAAAGCCTTCCAATTCAATACTGAATTTAAGGGAATCTGTTTCCTCCAAATCAGGATTGACCATTTCTGCTCTAAATCATCCACCTACACATTCTGAAGAATATTGATGAATTCTCTTTTAAAGTGTACGATTGCATGAACTGATCCTGTCAGTAGAGAGCAGCATTTGCACAGAGAATCTAAAGAGATTGATAACACACAGCCTCATTTTCTTTCCATTTATATACACTTTATATTTTTTTATAGAGTAGATATAAGCAACTGCATATGCTGGAATCTTGCCATCTCAGGAATATAGAACACAAAGTGCTGGTCAGCAGGTCAGGCAGCATTCGTGGAAGATATGGATAGGTGATGTTTCCGGTCAGGATCCTTCTGCAGGCCGATTGTGGTGGAGAAGGGAAAACAGGAAAACAGATGGGGGTGGGACAAAGCCTGGCAAATGATAGGTGGATATTGGTGAGGTTAGTTTTTAGATTGGAAGATGGGTGGACAAAGGCTAGAAATCAAAAGGGACTAAAGGAGACAAAAATGAGATAAGACAAAGGGTGTAAATAAGGAGAGAAGTGGTGTGAAAGGAGTGAAACGTGAAGCCTCGAAGAGATACAGATGGTAGAAAATGTTGAGGGGGGAATGGGTAGGATTGTGAGAAAATGGGAGCACACTAAATCCAGGAAAGAGAAGGGGATGGGGAAAAGTGTAGGAAGGAACTGCAGATGTCTGTTTATACCGAAGATAGACTCAAAAACCTGGAGTAACTCAGAGGAACAAGCAGCATCTCTGGAGAGAAGGTATGGGTGATGTTTTGGGTCGAGCCCCTTCCTTAGTCTGAGGAAACGTCATCCATTCCTTCTCTCCAGAGATGCTGCCTGCCCCGCTGAGTTACTCCAGCTTTAGTGTCTATCTTCGGGGTGGGGAATCGATTGAGGTATTATCTCAAAATTTTTTTAATGTTCTATTTACAATAAAGGTTCAGTTTTTCTCTCTCCATTAGCACCACCTTACCTACTGAGCATGTCCTGCAGCCCAGATTTCTGACTTTTTCACATTGCTTTGTTTGCGTTCTCAAGCAACAACTGCACTAAATTCATAGCTTTTGTTTAGTCTTTTCTTTGACTGGATGGCCCACAAACAAAAGCTTATCACTGCACCTCGGCACATAGGACAATAATAAATTAAACTAAATTAAACTGTCTATTACCATCACAACAGGTCCACAGCAGATGCCATCTCCTTGGCCCTAAACGCATGTCTAGAACATTTAGACAACATGGATTCCTGCATTAGACTCTGAATTATCAACTATAGCTCTGCCTTTAACACCATAATCTCATCAAACTCATTTCCAAGCTCCAGGATCTAGGATTCAGCTCCCCCCTCTGCCTCTGGATCCTTGACTGTGAGGATGGATTATCTGTCCCTTAAGGGGCTGTCCCACTGCGGCGTCCTAATTTGCGAGTTTAGAAGAGGTTAGGAGAGTTTGAAAAAATGTCATGTTGAAGACCTCCTTCGACTATGAAGAAGACCTCCTTCGACCTCCTTCGACTATGTAGAAGACTATCTACGACTACCTTCGATTACCTTTGATTACCTTCGATTACTTACGAATAACATGCCGACCTACTACGACCTACTTCGACTAAACCTACGAAAAAAAGTATCTTTTATTTTTCAGGGCGATCTTTTTTTACTCACGGGCATTTTTCAGCATGTTAAAAAATACGCCGCGACCTAGCTGAGGCCTTGACTATGCGGGGACTACTCTAGAGCATGAAGGAGAGTTACAAAGACCTCCTAGGACCTCGTGTCGATCATGCTGCGAGTATGAGTCGAGGGCAAACTCGTCAGAACTCGCGGATTAGGTCGCCGCAGTGGGACAACCCCTTTATGGTGCTCCCTTGACACTCACGACTGTACAGCCAAATTTGGCTAATTCCATCCACAGGTTTGCAGATGACACCACTGTGGTGAGCCAAATCACGAACAATGATAAGACGGAGTACAGGAAGGAAATAAAGGATATGGTGACATGGTGTCAGGACAATAACCTCTCCCCCAATGTCAGCAAGACAAAGGTGCTATTTATTGACTTCAGGAAGCATGGTGGATGTCCCAATCAGCATCAATGGTGCAGATGTGGAAATAGTTGAGAGCTTCAAGTTCCTTGGCGTTTATATTACCAATGATCTACTGTGAACCAACCACATTTGATGCGACAGCCAAGAAGTCACACCAAGGTCTCTACTTCCTCAGAGTTCATTCCCCAACAGCGTTGTGAAACTACTATCATCAGAAGGACCACAGCAGTTTAAAACGTTGGTTCACTGCCTCCTTCCCATAATGCCCACATCCTGAAAAATGAATCCATTTAAAAAAGCATCAAGCCCCATCTACTTTCTTAGTCAGCTGTGAAAATTACCTGAAATCTAGAAGATAATTGGACATATCCAAAATGATTATGCCCAGAAATTGCATTACTACATTTTAATGGTGTGAAAACAGCATTAAGGAACACCTTTACATGTTTATGAAAATTCTTGTTAAAAAATTGAGTTCTTCAAAAATGAAGTTCACAGAAAAGCATTCTGGATGCTACACTCTGTAAGTTTTCAGTTTCAGTTTGGTTTATTATCACGTATACCGGGATACAGTGAAAAGCTTTTTGTTACTGCTAAAGACAGAAAGACAATGGTACATGATTACAATCAAACCATTTACAGTGTATAAATACATGATAAGGGAATAACATTTTGTGCAAGGTAAAGCCAGCAAAGTCCGGTCAATGATAGTCTGAGGGACATCAAATAGGTAGATACTGTAGTAGTTCATAGTAGTTTGGTCTTGTGCACTACTCTATTGATCAGCCATTTGATTTTGCAGCTGTCACAATGTGGCCCACTAGTTACAATCTTGTAGTCAAATCTTACATGAAATTGTCATGCTTTAAGCTGCACAGGAATATGCTGCAATGGTGGAAGGATAACGGGAGAGTTCTTCCAGTGCAATGGTGCAAAACATTACCTGCAGAGATGTGCGACAAAGAGTTTCCAGGGTAATAGCCAAGCACACCTGCATGGCCATGAATGCCACTATAAGGACAAAGACAGTTCAGTCTATGAACTCTTCCTTTTGGGAAAGCCTGAAATGCAGGCACAATTCTAAGTCTGCTCTGCTCCTTCCTGTGGGCTGAAGGAAAAGTAGGTGAAGACTTCTCTACTGGAATATGTTGCTCAGATGACCTCCCAGATGCAGCAATGTTCAGCAAACTAAAATGTGGCAGAGATTAGTAGCAACCTAAGATGTCCCTGAGACCAGGAAGCTGACAATGATCATAACCTGAAACTCCACTGGCAAAGGTGGGGTTTGCAGAAGATCACAGATAATAGTGTGGTCAAAGTCTGAGTTTTGCCTTTCTAAATAAGGTTATTTAAACCTGGATATTCCATACTTAAGTAAGAATTGTCATGTCTATTACTAACAAGTTTAACAATCATACTGAGATGAATTTTGATGCATTTGGGAGAGATTTCCCCTAGGATTTCACGAGTGACTTCGAGCTTGAAGGTCGAAGACAGTTGCTGAAAGATTGCGTCAGTGGGACCGCCCCTTAACTATCCTATTTGTTATCCCATTGACTTCATGGTAGGAAGTAGACCATGGTTGGGTATGACTGTTTTTCAGACTGGAGGCCTGTATCTATTGGTGTGCTTCAGGGATCAGTGTTGTGTCCATTGCTGTTTGTCACCACGTCAAGGATTTGCATAATAATATAAAAGGCATGATTGCTAACTTCGCAGATAGCACTGAAATACATGGGATCATAGTCAGTGAAGATAGTTATTAAGAATTGTAGCGAGAACTTGATCAGCAGGGCAAGTGGACCAAGGAATGGAACATGGAGTTTAATTCAGAAAATTGCAAAGTGTTGGATTCCGGAAGTAGAAATTGGGCAGGCCCCTCACAGTGATCTGTAGGGACCTGGGTAGTGTTGTAGAACAGAGGGATATCAGAGTATATTTTTCCCTGAAAGTGGTGCCACCAGTAGACAGGGTGGAGAAGAAGGCTTTCAGCATGCTGCCCTTCATCAGTCATGGTATAGAAGTTGGGAAGCTATGTTAGAATTGTGCAAGATGTTGGTGACACTGAAAGATGATTTTGGCATAGACTGCAAGATTTTTGAGTTCCAAATCAGTTCAATCATCAATGAAAATGCAAAAGCATTCTGTGCATTCTGTATTCTGCGCCAGGCGTGAAGTGGAAGAATTAAACCCTTCTTAACAATGGGCCAGATATTTTTAGAAAATGTTATTTGCTGATATTTTCTTTAGTAAGTACAAGCAAGTTTAAAAAAATTTTCTTTTGCCAATTGTCATGACTACACAAAGTTTCAGGTATGCTTGCTGATTCAATTAAATGGTATGCTTGCTGATTCAATGAAATGCAGTGAGTTTTTTAAGAAGGAGAATGTTGGCTCCAAGGGATTGGTATAGATTGGTGCAGATTGGTATAGAAACTATCCTTTTGACTCAACTCATCCATGCCGATCAAGATGCCCCATCTAAGATCGTCTCAATTACCCATAATTGGCCCATAAACCTCTGAGTGATTCCTATCCATGTATCTGACCAAATGTCTTTTAAATGTTGTTATTGTACCTGCCTCAACTACCACCTCTGGCAGCAGGTTCAAATATACCCACCACCTTCTGTGTGAAAGAGTTGTCATTTAGGTTCCTATTAAATCTCTCAATTTAGACCTCTGCCCTCTAATTCTTGATTTCTCTATCTTGGGTGAATGTGTCTGTGAATTCACCATATCTATTCCCCAAAATTGAATACACCTCCATAAGATCACCCCTCAGTCTCCTGTGCTCCATGGAATAAAGTCCAAGCTAGCCCAGTCACTCTCTATAATTCACAACTTTGAGCCCTGGCAATATCCTCCTAATTTTTCTCTGCATCCATTCCAGATTAATAGCACCTTTCCTATAGCAGGGTGACCAAAACTGGTTGGCAGACAGGAAAATTGGTTGGCAGACAGGAAGCAAAGAGTAGGAGTGAACGGGTCCTTTTCAGAATGGCAGGCAGTGGTGAGTGCTGTGCCGCAAGGCTCAGTGTTGGGGCCGCAACTGTTTACCATATATATTAATGATTTGGAAGAGAAAATTTGGAGCAACACTAGCAAGTTTGCGGATGATACAAAGCTGGGTGGCAGTGTGAACTGTGAAGAGGATGTTAGGAGGTTGCAGGGTGACCTGGACAGGTTGAGTGAGTGGGCAGATGTGTGGCAGATGCAGTATAATATAGATAAATGTGAGATTATCCACTTTGGCGGCAAAAATAAGGGGGCAGATTATTATCTCAATGGGGTTAGGTTAGGCAAGGGGGAGGTGCAGCAAGACCTGGCGTCCTTGTACACCAGTCACTGAAAGTTGGCGTGCAGGTACAGCAGGCAGTGAAGAAAGCTAATGGAATGTTGGTCTTCATAACAAGAGGATTTCAGTATCAGAGTAAAGAGGTTCTTCTGCAGTTGTATAGGGCTCTGGTGAGACCACATCTGGAGTATTGTGTCCAGTTTTGGTCTCCGAATTTGAGGAAGGACATCCTTGTGATTGAGGCAGTAGGTTCACGAGATTGATCCCTGGGATGGCGGGACTGTCATATGAGGAAAGATTGAAAAGATTAGGCTTGTATTTACTGGAGTTTAGAAGAATGAGGGGGAATCTATTAGAACATATAAAATTATAAAAGGACTGGACAAGCTAGATGCAGGAAAAATGTTCCCAATGTTGGGCGAGTCCAGAACCAGGGGCCACAGTCTTAGAATAAAGGGGAGGAGGTGAGAAAAAAACTTTTTCACCCAGAGAGTTGTGAATTTGTGGAATTCCCTGCCACAGAGGGCAATGGAGGCCAAGTCATTGGATGGATTTAAGAGAGAGTTAGATGGAGCTCTAGGGGCTAGTGGAATCAAGGGATATGGGGAGAAGGCAGGCACGGGTTATTGATTGTTCCGAGTATATAATGAGGCAATTATTAATAAACATCAAAAAAGTAGCCATGAAGGCTTAACATATATCAAAAGCAAAAAATTAGGGAATTGAACCCTGGTCTCCCGCGTGACAGGCGGGAATACTAACCACTATACTAACGAGGAAAATAGCATGCATTATATATCCGCAATCAGAATTCTTCATCGACTCTTCCATCTTCACTTTCGCCTTTTAGAAGCAAGCATAACTTGATTGTTAATCTTATTAAAACACTGGTTTTAGTTTAAAGTCGTACCGTGCGCACCAAACCCTTAAAATCAGGCATGATACCCAGTATATAGTCCAAAACATAACAATCCAAAGCTTTGATAGCATGAAACATCTTTGATAGCATGAAACGACCGATCAACTCATGGATGTGTTGTAACAACAATGTTGAAGTGTGAAAATCCTTTGAGAGAATAACAGGATTTTTAGCAATAAAGCTCACCGTTAGGTTTGATTTTATTTCCGGATCATTAGCAGAGATTTCAAATCCCAGCTCAAGCTTTGGCCATTGGCTTACAGAGAGACTTTAGTTCATTGATCCATCTCTTATAGCTTAAGAAGCGGTTCGCCATCAGTTCTCTGGAAACTTCATCCGCAGGATTTTCTTTTGTGTTAACATATTTCAATTGTGCAACATTAGTAACTCCCAATGGTCTTTCCATTGGCAGATTGTCTCTGTCCAAATCCAACTCTCTGGTTTCTTTGGCTCTATCATCTGGTGGAATGCTTTCACAATTATCACTACTCCACTTAGAAAGTGGATCTTCACTTAGAAAGTGAATCCTCCCTTATTGCAGAGGAAAGTCAGATGTTTAACTGGTTAAATTGCTTCCTGCTCAGTAGACATGGATTTTAAGCAATCATCCACGTAGTTATTATTCTTCAAAGAGATTATTACTTCATGAAATTTAGTATTCTCGCCAAACTAGCGTTTCAAAGTCTGGGTACGTTGCTCTGCCATACGAAGATTATTCGGCAGATTAACACTTTCTTGTTTGAAAGTTAAGTCCAGACAATAGTGTCCGTCAATCTTTACTGAGTAGTTCATAATATCCATGAACTTCAACTCTTCATTCGACATCTCTTCAGATTCTTTATTGATACTTTCAGTGAAGTCATGATTGTATTGCTTCATCACCGGCTTTTCTAATTTATCAGTAGATATTTGATTAACAGCAATGGTAGGATAGTTCTTCTGATTCTCATTTTCGTTGTTCCTTTTCAAGGAGCCATAGATAACCCATCCAAGTCGTGTTTTTGTAGCATACGGTCACCTTTGTAGCATACATCACCTTGGCTCCTCACATTCTGTATAGTTTCCAATGCCTTCAAAACATTCATTCCGATAAGTAGATCAACACTAGAACTTACTTCAGATATTTTGACATCCTTCAGGTAAGGCCATTGTTTCAAGTCTTCATGTCTTGGTATATTTTGACGACCAACAGGCATAGTTCCATGTGTAAACACTTGAGATATTGGTATAAAATTATCCTCATCCAAACTAGATATGTCCATACTCGTAATGTAATGACTCCTGCTCTCTTTATCTTTAGTCATGGTACGCAATTGAATCTTAGTCTCTTCTCCTGTGATGTTCAGCCTTCTCGTCAGGTTTTCTGTGCAAAAGGTAGTCAAACTTCCCTGATTCAAAAAAGCATATGTTTGCAACACTGTATTCATCTTACTATTCCTTACCTGTACTCGTAAGATAGAAAAAATACAAGCTACAACTCCGGCCCCAATATGAGCAGTTACTTGAGGCAAGGTGATAGCATCACTAGTAGCTGGCTTCTCCTTCTATTCCGTTTGCTCCAGTTACTCCTCTTCTATTTGCTCTGGTAGTTCTTCATCTATTTGTTCTGGTTCTTCCTCTTCCAAATGCTCTGGTAACTCTTCTTCAGTGTGAAGTACTTTATGATGATATTGCCTGCACTTATAACAAATTATAGGACTCCTACATTCTCTCACCATATGTACTTTTTTCAAACATCCAAAACAGATTCCCTTCTCTTTCAAGAAATCCATCTTTTCTTCATATTCTTTCATCTTCAATCTTCGACACTATCTTATGGTTTGACCAACTTCATCACATAACAAACAAAATACTATTTGCTTGCTAGTAGATACATTTATTTTCATTCCATCTGTCGTTTCCACAGGTATGGTTGTGGTAGCAAAACTACTTCTCATAGGTTCTGATATTTCTTCAGTTTTGGTAAAGGTAGAACCTTTGTTAGTTGCAATTGGTTTATGATCTTCAATAGTCCCGTGGTGTGGCTGTAACATCCACCAGGCCTGGTAGCATGCCTACTTGGTTCCTCTCATCCAATATTTTGCCTGCTTTATCTCTCCACTTTTCTCTCAGTCTTCTGGGCAACTTGATAATGATGACTCGAGCATTACTCGCAAGATTCATTTCCTCCATGTGGCCGAGATTTTTCATCGAGCTGCAACAACCTCTCAGAAATATTGCATAATCACTCAATGCCTCCCCATATTCTGGCTTGATTTATTTCCAAGCATGGGCCTTCTCCATGTATGCATTAGCAATCCTCTGTTCATTACCATAACGTTCTTTAAGTAACCTTCTTGCTTCTTTATAGCCTTGGCTGTCAGGCTCATTCTGACAACTTTTTACAAGTACCTGAACACTTCCGCTTGTGTACTTCACCAGAAATCATAAGCGCTCCTTTTTATCCGTAATTTTAGTTTCTGATACTTCTTCTAATGCCCTTACAAAAGCTTCATACCACAAAGGATCTTCATCTGCTTCTGCTGGTGGTAGAATGAGAGAGGTATTTTGTCGAGCTAAGATCTGGTTGAAACCAGCTTGCCTTTTCACCAATGCCAATAATCCATCCTAATAATCTTGGCTTGGCTCCAACGAACGCTAGATAGGCCTTGGCTCAAACTGGCTTGCTCAAGCCTGTGCATCAGGCCCTGGAAAAGTGTGCTCCGTTATTGGTTTGTACCGAGCATCTACAGATGCTCCATAAGTAGTTTGTTTCGACCTAGCACTCATTTGCTGAGATGAAGTTTTACCCATCTTACTCTGTTCCAATGGGTTTTCAAAGCCATGAAATCCGGTGGACCTCGATTGTGGAATTGATCCAACTGCTAACTCACTTGGAGCAGTTTTTCCTCTTGGTCCAGAGCTCATCGTCTTCACTGATCTAGAGTTGCATCTTGAACCCTCTTTCCAGTATCTCCTTCTTTGATTTGGCCACCACCATCTTTGTGTCTAGTTCCAGTTGTTCCTTTCGTCACCTCAGCAGCTCCTACTGTCGCCTCATCTGTTCTTCTTGTCGTCTCATCTCTTCTTTTTGTTGCAACTTCTCTTTTTTCATCTGCTCTTCTTCTCGCTCAATCTCATGTTTCTTCTTCAAGGCATCCGCTTCTAATGAGAGAGCGGCTAGATCAGCTTCAACTCCCAATTGAGCAGAAACCCTTGATACCGAACTGACTATAGAACCATATTTATGTCCTGATCTTCGTGTAGATACTTTCGAGATACTATCTCGTGGTGTAATTTCATCTTCCATTCCAGCACCTTGTTGCATCTCACCTCCAGCTGTTAAGCGCGTAAGTTGTGGTATAATTTCAGATAACCACTCCTCTGCCTTATCCATGAAATCATTGAATATCTTCACCCTTTCGTCCCACCACTGGCTGTGTCTTACGCGTTCTTCCCGAGGCGGTTGTGAACACAGCAGCACATTTTGTTTCTTTCCAACCACATGGCAGAGGTTCCATAGTTTGCTCATATTAGATTTCACTTTGATTGCGTTCTGCACTGATTCCATGATTTTCTTCTGTTTTTCAATTAATCTGGTAACCTGTTTCCATAATTTGTATCTCTCCTTCTCGGTTTCTTTCAGGTAGGCAACGTGTCCTTGACAGAGCTTGACTTCGCCACCTTGTGGTTCCTCAGGCTCGGCTTCTTCTTCATCTTCTGGCTCCATGAGTTTAAAGAGGTCTTGGCAGATTGCCAAGTCTTTAAATTGAACGAACAAAGTCTGGTTGCTCTAATTTTGGGTTGTCAACATTTTCATCAGAACAATAACAAACTGAGATTGTTGCCAACATCTCATCAACATCCACAGGCTAGCAGTGACATTAGTTCAGAAGGAATGTGTGTTATCAAGACTTCAAAACAATTCAAGGTCGAACTGGCTGGATATCTCCAGACAGTGGAAAAACGCTTTTATATTGGCTATCTTCCAAGCTAGTGGCTAGCTTTCTGGCTCTTCTTACAGAAGCCATTTAAAATTAAAGCTTTTCACCTTCAAAATTCAAAAGAATAGTAGTCGAGTTTATCCACGATTTTGATAATGTCCAGATCAGTCGTGTCGCTGTCAATAAACCGCTAGGCCATCTCTGGCCGAGATCTAGTGTCTTCAGTTCCTCGGCTGGAACCGGTCTTCTGGCCAAAACCTCAATCGAGATCTTAGCCAAATCTTCTGTCCCACTCTCTGGGACTGGGTTTCACCCCCCATCGGAGGTATCCTTTGACTTAATGTAGCAGCAGATCTTTATATCGTTCAAGAGATTACTCCCTCTAGCCACTAAGTGGACTACATGATTAAGAAGAATGTCGTAATACGCATGTGAGCTTTCTGTGAGACCTTCAGAGCTTCTTCTTCAGATAAATCTTCATAAGTCTTTTGATTAATAGATTCTTTATTGTTGAGGAAAAACAATAAGGTATACATCCAACCTTCTTCCGACTCATACACTATAATCTTCGTCAAACCCCAGCATATCGCTTTAAAGGTTAGAAAACTCCCCGTGTCTCCGTTACACTTCGCATGGTCAAAGGGTATGCCTTCCTCATGCAAGTCCAAAACTAAACTAAAAACTAAGCTTCTGCGCAAGAAACCTAGCTCCAAACATGCCCTAGAATACGTCATCAATCCCACCCACATAACGCTGATTAAAATTTAAAGACACATGCCATAATTAAAGACACAAAAAACAAGACAAATGGCCACTACAGATTAATAAATATTTTGTTTTACTTTTGGATTATTGAAGTCAAGCCCATAAGCGTTATCTCAATAATTAGTGTCGTCCATTCCACATATTTTCAATAACGCTCACCCAGATACTGGCATTTAGATTAATCTATAGGAATAAAAATTTGAAGTAGTGGATGGGTTAATGACATAAACTGTTGCCGTTAGGGCTATCAAGTGACATATACTGAACAATAGCTCACTCACAGCTGCCTGGTTTAGCCCACTCACAGCTGCCTGACACAGTAGGTAGGGTGGAATGGAAGGTGTAATACATATATATATCTGCCTTCATCGTTCAGGGCATTGGGTATTAAAGTTGGAAAGTCATGTTGCAATGGTATAAAAATGTCTTTAGGCAACATCTAGAAAATTGTATGCAGTTCTCATTGCTGTGTTACATGTGGATATTCTGAAGAGGGTGCAGAAGAGGTTGCTTGCAATGAAGAGTATTAACCATAAGAAGACATTGGGTTGCTTTCTCTGATGCGCCAAAGGCTCAAATTAGGAGACCAAAATTGCACACAATACTCCAGGTGTGGTCTCACCAGGGCCCTGTACAACTGCAGTAGGACCTCCTTGCTTCTAAACTCAAATCCTCTCGCAATGAAGGCCAACATGCCATTAGCTTTCTTCACTGCCTGCTGTACCTGCATGCTTACTTTCAGTGACTGACATACAAGCATACCCCTTTTCCTAATCTGACACCATTCAGAAAATAACCTGCCTTCCTGTTCTTGCCACAAAAGTGGATGACCTCACATTTATCCACAACTGCAGATGCTGGTTTAAAGCAAAGATAGACACAAAAAGCTGGATTAACTCAGCGGGTCATATAGCATCTCTGGGGACTATATACAACATACTTGCCAGGCATTGTCTATCCATTTCCCTTTTCCAGCTTTCTACCCCCTACTAAAATAAATCCGAAAAGGGTCCTGACCCAAAATGTCATGTGTCCATTCCCTCTACAGATGCTGCCTGACCCGCTGATTTCCTCCAGCACTTTGTGTTTGCAGGCAGATGAGATTAGTTTAAATTAGCCAGTCAGTAGCGCCTTTGTGGGGTTGTAAATGTGTTGTACTTTTGTATGTTCTAACTATTTTTTATTAAATGTACTTTGTGTTATATTGCAACACAAAGATTGCTCCAGATAAAATAGAAGCTGCCTTACCAGCAGAGAAAATCTTTATATTTAATTTATTAAGCAGAAAAAATATATATTCTAAATACTTGTTTGTTGCTCGAATATTTTTAGTGATGGATTATACTTCTGGTTTCTGTATACCTGATCATAGCATACTTACAGGGATACAATTCATTGTGCAAAATATGGGATGTTGTTCTTCCAATTAGCGTTTAGCCTCACTCTGACAATGGAGGAGACCGAGGAGTGAACGGGTCAGTGTAAAAAATGGGAAGGAGAATTAAAGTGTCCAGCTACCAGGAGATCAAGTAGGTTCAGGCGGGCTGAGCGAAGGTGTTCCACGAAGCGATTGCCCAATCTGCATTTGGTCTCACCGATGTATAAGAGTCCACATCTTGAGCAACAGATACAGTAGATGAGACGCCTCTGCCCACACTCTCCCTTCCTTGCTCCCCAACAGACTCTCCCCCTCAATCCCCCTGGTCCACTTCCTCTGCCCTTTCTGTGTCGCACCTGACCATCAAGGTTGAGCAAGTGAGGAAGGAGCTGAGCAGAATCCTCGCAGGCAAAGCTACGGGTCCCGATGGTGTCTGCCCTGGGGTACTCAAGGTGTGTGCCAGCCAGTTGTGTGGAGTGCTACAGCATATCTTCAACCTGAGCCTGTGCCTGGAGAGCATTCCTGTGATGTGGAAGACATCCTGACTGGTTCTTGTACCAAAGAGGACATGCCCCAGCTCCTCCAATGACTACAGTCCTGCAGCGCTAACTTCACACATCATGAAGTCCCTGGAGAGGCTGGTGCTCACTCACCTGGTTAAACCCTATCTGGACCCCCTGCAGTTCACTTAACAAGCAAAGATGAGGGTTGAGGACGCCATCATCCACCTGCTCCATTGTTCCTATGCTCACCTGGATAAGCCGGGAAGCATGTTTTTTTTAACTTCTCCAGTGCTTTTAACAAGATCCGGCCTGCATTACTAGGGAGCAAACTGACAAAGATGCGGATGAATGCTCCATTGGTGCCCTGGATCACCAAATACCTGACTGGACGACCACAATATGCCAAGCTACAGAACTGTGTCTCAGACTGTTTACTATCTACAACTTGGACTTCAGATATAAATCCGCATCCTGCCACCTCCAGAAGTTTTCAGATGACTCTGCAATTGTGGGCTGCATCAGTGAGGGGAGGGAAGCTGAAAACAGAAGTGTAGTCAACAACTTTGTTGAGTGGAATGGGCTGAATCACCTGCAGCTCAACACTGACAATACTAAGGAGTTGGTGGTAGACTTTAGGAGGAGAGGAACACTTCTGTCCCCTGTCTCCATCAATGGTGTGGATGTGCAGTTTACCAGGGAGTGTACCTGGACAGTAACTGGACTGGTCCAGGAACGCTGAGGTCCAGTACAAGAAGGGACAGAGCCGCCTGTACTTTTTGAGAAGGTTCCGCTCCTTCAACATCTGCAGTGAGATGCTGCAGATGTTCTACCAATCGGTGGTAGCTAGTGTCATCTTCTTCGCTGCCGTGTACTGGGGCAGCAGGGCGAAGGCCGCGGATGCCAATAGGATCAAAAAACTCATCAGGAAGGCTAGCTCCATCCTGGGGATGGAGTTGGATTCTTGGGAGGTGGTCTTGGCGGGGATGATGCTCCTCAAACTGCAGAGCATCCTGAACAATACAGTTCACCCCCTCCATGACACACTGGTTAACCTGAGCAGTACCTTCAGCAACAGACTGGTTCCACCAAGATGCAGGACAGAATGCCACAGGAGATCCTTCTTCCCTGTGGCTATCAAACTTTACAACTCCTCCCCCTTCTGTCATGGGGTACACTGAGACTGAGACTGACCAACCCCCCCCTCTCCCCTCAATCTTTGCACATCCTCAAAGTCTTTCCACTAGTCACTTTATTTTCATGTTTCATGTGCTTTGTATTTTTTATGACTGTTGGCAAATTAATTTATCTGCTGGGATAAATAAAGTTCTATCGTATTGTATCGTTTGAGGAGGTGCAAGTGAACCGCTGCATAACCTGAAAGGACTATCGGGGTCCCTGGATAGAGTCGAGGGAGGAGGTATAGCGACAGGTATTGCATCTTCTATAGTTGCAGGGGATGGTACCTGGGGAGGGGGTGGTTTGGTTGGGAAGGCATGAGTTAACAGGGAGTTGCAGAGGGAACAGTCTTTGCGGAAGGCGGAAAGGGGTGGAGATGGGAAAATGTGGTTAGTGGTGGGATCCCGTTGGAGGAGGCAGAGATTTTAGAGGATTTTGTGTTGTTGATTGTTAACTTCAGGAAGGAGAAGCTGAGAATCCGCAAACCAGTCTTCATCAATGGGCTGGCGATGGAGAAAATCAAGAACATCAAGCTGACACAAAGTGCTGGAGTACCTCTTCAGACCGAGTCTCAACCCGAAATGCCACCTATTCATGTTCTCCAGAGATGTACCACAGTTACTCCAGCACTTTGTGTCCTTTTGTGTATTAACCAGCATCTGCAGTTCCTTATTTCAACAATATCAAGTTCCTGCGCATGCATATTTCTGAATTTGTGTCTTGAGCACTGCACATTGATGGAATAGGGAAAAAAAAGCCCATCAACACCTCTACTTCCTTGAAAGATTCAGGATATTCTGTATATACTCTCTTGAATTTATACAGGCGTACGGTCGAGAGCATATTAGCTAGTTGCATCATGGCCTGGTTTGACAGGAACAAAGGAGATTACAGAGAGACCTGCTCGGTAGTTTATCACAGGTATTGATCAGCCCAACATCGAAGGAATTTATAGCAGGCACTGTCTCGTAGTGGCAGTCAATATCATCAAAGACCCATATCACTCCAGCCACGCACTGATTTCACACCTACCATCAGGAAAAGGGTATAGGAGTCCGAAAGCCATGACTACCAGATTCAAGAATAGCTTCTTCCCAATAACCATCGATGCTTTTGAACACTCCACATTGTCAACCATGAACTTCCAAGGATAGTCTTTGCTTGCACTAAGGACTTAGGTTATTTGCATTAGTATTGTCATTATTAATGTATTGATTTTTTGTTTACTATATATTATCAATGTGCTTGTGTTTTGAGGCTATTATGCTGCTGCAATGAAGAAATTCATTGTTCTGTTGTTGGTACATATGACAATTAAATACTCTGACTCTTGTTAGACCCTATTTAGATTTGCAACTAGTCGTATGTTGCTTCAGGTGTCAACGGAAGGTGCCTCTTGTTTGTCTTTGTCTATAAATGGCGAGTGTTAGTGCTACATTTTAAATTTTGTGATTCCTAACTGTTGTTTTGGTGTCTTAAGCGACTGTGCTGTCCCTGAAAAAAGCATGTTACAAGGTTTGACTTTACTTCTAAAGGTTTTAAATTGGTTCCTGTTATCTATTTCCACTGTCAGCATAGAATACTCATACCATATTGGTTGATGTGTGTGGGTTTATTGCTTTGATCGCTTTGGCATTGGACTCCACTTAACAGGTCATTCAAATGATTGCAACTAATCAATAGGTCAAGCCACTCTGTTCAATTGCAAACATCCTTTGGGACTGCTTACATTCTTGTTTGGCACCTGTATTTGTATGGGTCATTGCAGTTTTATATCCCTTACATAGCTGACCACCTAAATAACTGAGAACTATTTTGTGAATTGTATTTCTACTAGATAGCATGCATTCTGAACACCCCAGAGGTAAGTGAGAATAAGTATTCAAATGTTGACATAGTCATGAAAGAAACCACTTCAAAAATCATTTAAAACAATGTCAATTGTCATGGCTTTAGAAGTTTTGAGAAAGTGACTTGTGTTATGGTAATATATTTTTAATGCAGCAACTTCATTCATTGACCATTTCCTTAGCTGTAAAATGCATAACCTTTGAACTCCCGAGAAATGTAATTGTTTATGAGGTATATTACCAGAGCTAGAACAGTTTCTTCCACGTAGTGAAATGATTCTGCCATTTGAGAGAGTACAATTTATTCCATTAAATGCAGTAGTAAACTTATATAACACTTGTAACTGAAGAAATAGAATTCATGTTTTGGATCAATGGCCATTCATCAATCATTCTTCCTTGATTTTTCTTGGATACAAGTGATCTGAGATGTTAATTGTTTTTCTTTCCATAAGTGTTGTCTGACCTCCTACATTTTCTGTTTGTATTTAAAATTTCCAGCATCAGTTTTTAATTGAAAT